>NC_142669.1:5141250-5326875 GCF_026168435.1 Sesamum indicum
CATGCTTTCTTAGAGAGACAATGTACACGTTTTATATTTTCTACAATTTTAAGCGAATAATTACATCAGATATCCAAATACTTCAATAGGTAAAACTTTTTTATGAAACAAATAATATGGGCAAGGAAAGTAATTTAACTACCTTATCTTTAGCTAGCTTATACAATAGTCAATGTGCAACACATCACTGAGTATGTGATAAAAGGGACTATCTCAAGGAGGAGAAACACGTAGAGAAAAATAAAAGATAAGTTCAAGAGCAAGCAAGACGCAAATGTCTAATATGGCAATGTAATAAATGGGTTGTTCATCTTAAGAGATTTCCAGCATAGGATGCTTGCAATAGCAAGCTCCAATGTGGAAAATACGAGTTTCATCTGTGTTCGCCCTTTTATTGCAATTTTTAAGTATAAAATTCAAGTAAAAACATAAAGATTCATTTTCTAGGTGCGAGATATTGGATAAGCGTAAAATCAAGACAGCTAGAGATATGGTTTTCAGTAAAATGCAAAGCTACTATATGATGTCTAAAACTAATGATATTACACTACAAAGGGAACCTATAGAAGAGAATTTGAAAAAGAAGCCAGCTTGACTTGCATGCTCATCCATGTCTAGGTACGGAGGGAGAAAAGTACAAGAGGTTTCATATTTCTCTAAATTCGAATAACCAAAAAATTGCAAGAAAGTTGAAATTTGTACATGGTTTTCAGTTTCATCAAATGAACCCTCATTGAAAAGATTTTTTGGTTCAAGGTCAGAGAATAACTAGGAAACACCCAACATATTTAAAATATGTTGGACATCTTCTAAGTGATGTGTTTACATTAAAGAAAAGCTCAAATATGAAGAACTACTAGTTGTGAAAGAGGTAATTTCAAAAAATATTAATGAGCTATCGAAATGAACTATATGCCGAAAAAGCCCAGGTTAGACCGATATGGATTATGTTTGATACTTTAGGAAAAGATATTCCCACAATCCAGCAACACGATCAACATAAGAATGAAATATGACATGTGAAACATATATCTTGTAACTACAATATAGTGATTCTATCTAAGATGCAAATGCATGCAGATAAATATTACTAATTAATATGAACACAATATTTATGAAAATGTACTTGAAGGCTATGATGATATTGAAGGAAAGATGGTATATCCGAGCAACGAAATAGCTTCCTTGTTTGAGCAGGCAGTGACTTCTGATACCAGAAAATGTCCCTATTCTCTAGCTGCAATAAAAGAAACCAGAAAGTTATCAAAATACAATCTTTGTCCTGACAAGATACTTGTGCTTGTGATTTTCATATACCTGGTTAAATATAAATGTAAGTCCCGTGTCAATATACGCACACGACTGTGGGCTCAAACTTTATCTCCTGAGAAGCAAAAAACACAATGAAAACAACTACATGATTTTTAAGTGCATGGGAATAAAAGTGCGGTATTTTTAAGTTCAACCTAAAGTGAGAGTCATGTAACCAAGGGACTAAAACTGTAAAGGCTCAACGACCATGTGTTTTCATTAATATATCTAACAGAATGGTGTAATGAGACCAAAAGTGTTACTTTTCATAAGTTACAGGGACAAAAGTGAGAATTCTATAAATAATGGGACAAAAAGTAGTAAGACCCTAAATTAAGATACAAAAAAAATTATTTTCCCAACATAGTACAAGTGAAATAGTACAACTTTAATTATATTATGGATATTTAAGGAATAGTAGAAAGCTAAATGGTTAAAAGTACTAACGTACTGGACGAAACATGCTATTTTCCCGACACAGTACAAGTAACAACAAGAATAACTACAACAACAACTAAAACGTTAAATGGTTAAAATTACTAAAAAAGAACATGCTTCACAAGAAGAACAAAAGTGTACTCCCATAAGAGTAAATGATATTGGACACAGGCTAATCATGTGCAGAGGGGAAAAAATACAATTACATACATAACAAGTAGATTTTACTATAAGAAAAGTTCCATTTGATAGCTTAATGAACTAATAAGGTTGATTTTTGGTATTGGTTCTTCTCTGAGATAGAGGAAGATTAAATTTCCTAGTGCGGTTGGTAGTTACAAATTCTATTACATACAAGTATACATGACATGTGTATAAAATCCTTCCTTAGATGAAATTAATCATGTAATCTTTATATTAAGATGTGTATGCTGTTATGGAATAAAAACTATAGCATGAATTGTAACAGAAAATTCAATCTGTATAAAAGGGCGCAACAATTGTTAAGATTATGAGAACTTAACTTTAATCAATTGGAAATACTTATATACCTTAAAAGTGTGAAATAGTTTAAGCTTCTGAACACAAAAACTTCTAACTTTTTTTTAAGATTATGAGAACCTAACTTTAATCAATTGGAAATACTTATATACCTTCAAAGTGTGAAATAGTTTAAGCTTCTGAACATAAAAACTTCTAACTTTCGCATGATCCACTAAATCAAAACATATATCCTTTCCAATCTGCCTTGCAAAATCTTGATCAGTCACAACCTAAAGACATCACCATCGTTCTCTAATTAAAAATCTGCTTAAAATGGAGACAATGAAATAGTAAAACTGTTACTATGTAGAACAACTGTCAATATAATTTACCTTTACAATCATGTACATATTAGCTTCTGCTTTTTTTTCTTCTTTAGTTCTTTCTCTTTTTGCGCCCTCTTCTCTGTAGGGCCATAGGTATACTTGTAGATGGCTCATCATTAACACTATTTTTCATGTGGTATACAACCTGAATAAGAATCAAAGATATCATCACTTCCCTAAGAAACAAACATACATGAAAACAAATCATGATATACAACCAGATAGTCCTTGGAATGAGATCCTTAACCTTTCTGAAATAGGGAATGTGGAACAACATATGGAGAAGAGAGTTGATATAACAGGTGGCTCCTTGGTTCTTAAGTCCAACATAACTAGTTTTCCTTTTAGAAATATATAAATATTGATCCGTAGATCGGTAGACAGCAATATCAGCTTCAATCACACAGATTTCATTGACTATAAAACCTCGACTTGTATCATAAAGGTCATTAAGTGGCATAAAGGATGTGAAACCCCAATCACTTTCCCGACATTAAGTTGGTGTTTTGTTTCTACATGGTCAAAAAGTAAGTGCAGATGAGCAGATAAAATGAAATGAGCATCCAAAGGAAAAACATGAAGAAGGAAGAACAAATGCGTGTTTGAGAATTATACATATACTATGAGATCCACGAAAATGAAACAAAATCTTAGTATATATAAAGGGCACATGCTCAACATATAAGCTTAATTTCATCTATACATATAAAAGGAAAATTCTTATGATTAGACATTCAACATTTCATCAATGAGGGTAAAGATGAGATTCCAGCCCATATAATGAATAGCAAAATCAATATGTTGCAAAGGATGATAATCGCTTCTCATCTGACCAAATTTATGGAAGCATTTAGACATTACAATTGTACTTGAGTACCTTTTCTAATTGAATTGCTGCTATGAAATTGATTAACAACAATCAAACTGAAGTGTGCATATCTGCTCCAACCATATGCTAAATTAGCTGAGTCAATAAATCCCATATACATGGATAGAAAATCAACATTGTTCCCCCTTAGAAAAACGAGCAGCCTCCTGACATGTATAAAACGAAATATTAATTTTCAATACTATTACAAGTGTCGAAACTTGTACAAACCATCAACTATATATTAATGTCTCAATTCATATAGCAGGTAGAAAATTACCATGTAACATCACCAAGTTCACATGTGTTGGAATAGAGTTTCGTCATACTGAACCTTGAAAAGTCTTTAATCCTCCACGTAATCTTAACTGATTGAGCATCCTCCACTGGTTGATTTTCCATGGAATTACTTGTTCCTCCATGTACTACAAAAAAAGTTTCATTAAACACTGAATTATAAGTAAGGTTTTAACATTAAAATAATATTTGCTCACATTAATTGCTTCATTAAATACTGCATAATAAGTAAGGTTTTAATATTAAAATAGTATTTTGCTCCCACTTATTGTTTTATTAAATACAGAATTACATGTCGATTTTAACATCAAAACAACCATTTTTCACTTATTGTCATTAAATACTACATTATTTTAAAATTAAAATAGCATTTGCTCCTATTTATTGTTTCATTAAATACTGCAAAAGAACATATAACGAAGATATTCAAAACAATATCATCGGCTGCATTCCAACTCTTCAGGAACATCTATGATATAAGATTTATTGACATTCATTCTTTTTTTTTTTTGAACCATTTTGCAAAGATAAAATGTGCATGGCACCGAATAATTAACCATGTAACTTATCATGTTGACCAACAGACTAACTATTGGCAAATTCTTATTGCTTAAAATTGGATGAACTCATGAATTTTAAAAAACTAGTTGCATATTATTTAAACTAGGCCTATCCATTAGAAAAAATAGATTTCGTTTGGATTGGGTCACTACCCATCAATTCCTACAGGTCATATATAACAAATTGGTATCAAATACTTCTAATATATATCTATATGTGAATATGCATTGATATATCATTTTGTTACAACAATTGAGGAGATGCCTGTATGATAAGAACCTCCCAAGGAGGGCTGGTCTTACACCGGAGCTTGAGGATGGGGTTAAGACTTTCAAAAAATTGGCCAAGTGTCAGCATGGACATATGGATGGAGACAAAACAAGCTGTCCTTGCCGGAAGTGCAAAAATACGAAGTTCAGAACATCCAACGATGTCAGTTATCACTTGTGTATGCGAGGATTTACGCTAGAATGTGATAATTGGACTTCGCATGGCGAGGAGAGGGTGCAGGAGTACTTTGATGCTGTGGTTGCCCCTCTAGTGCTGATGAAGCAAACCCCAGCTGCTCATGAGGAGGTAATTATTCACACTGGGGTGATGGACGGATTGGGCACAGAAGTGGTGTTTGATGCAGCCGGGCCGAGTTATTGTTTTCTTATCTTGATGGTGTGCCTGATGATGGTACGAGGTTCTGTCCCACTGATGCTGGTCCTAGTTCATATTATTACAATGGTGGCCCCTAAGAGTATGTGTCTGGATTGGCAGATCGATTTTATGATGTAGTGCATGTTGCCGACCACCCGTTATGGAACGTTTGTACCCAATCTGAATTTGCATCTGGTGCTGAGTTGGTGAATATCAAGACAAATAGTCATATTTTCGAGCAATCATAGGATCGAATATTCTAGTGGGCTGATAGAAGATTGCCCTCCAGTCACATTATGCCTAGAGATTACTACAGTACGAAAAAGTTGATAAAGGATTTGGGTTTACACATTGAAAAGATTGAGGCGTGTGAGAATCGCTGCATGTTGTACTAGAGCGACGACGAATGCTGGAAGTTTTGTGGAGACACTAGGTAAATGCCGACATGGGAGCAAGACATTGGCGGCAAGAAGTCACTGTGTATCGTTCTTAGGTACCTATCGCTTACTCCCAGTCTGCAGAGGTTGTATGCCTTGAGAGCAACTGCGGAGCACATGACGTCGCATGCCACACATCAGATGGAGGATTGATCTATGTGTCATCCTTTTGATACAGAGGTTTGAAATCAGTTTGACCGGAACGTATCCCAATTTTTCTGAAGACTCACGTAATGTTCGGCTAGGCCTTTGCACAAATAGGTTTGTACCGCACGGGCAGTATGGTCGTACTTATTCATATTGGCTCCTTATACTTACATCATACAATCTTTCCCTGGGTATGTGCATAAGTTCTGAGTACATGTTTATTACGATGGTGGTCCTTGGCCCTTCTAATCCAAAGCGTCTGGTTGAAGAGCTATTATAATTGTGGGATGTGGGTGTTCGAACATACGACAATGCCATGGACAAGGAATTCATTATGTGGGCGGCGTTGATGTGGACTGTGAATGACCTACCAGCCTATGGGATGCTGTTTGGATGGAGTATCGTCGGTATTATTGGGTGTTCAGTTTATATTGATGCTATATGGTCATTCCATCTATAGCACGGTAAGAAGGCATGCTATTTTGACTGCTACAGACAGTTTCTCCCTAAGGATTATCCCTACCAAAGGAAAAAGAAAACCTTAACAAAGAATCATGTGGAATATAAAGTTGCGCGCTTGATTCTGACAGGAGAGAAGATCCGCGATTGGGTTGCAAATATCAATCCTGCAGTTGAACAGCCGTTGACACTCCCTTCCAGCTATGTTAGTGCCTACAAGTGAACGAAAAAAGCAGCTTCTGTGATCTACAAGTGAACACAGCGTTGATGTCATGACATTAGATAAATGTGCTTGATAATATATTCAACACCGTGATGGACATAAAGGGAAAGACGAAATCTACTTACTGTTCTGCTTTACGTTTAGAATGAATGTCTAAGTTACCGTTTTTTAATTTTTCTTTATTTTGAGATTTATTTAATAGAACACTATCGATTAAAATTGACTGCAAAAATTGAAGCATTGTCCTCGATTTTCAAACCTAGGATTACGTCATGAAAAAGCTACTTCAATCAGACTTGCAAACGGAGTCCTTGCTTAAGGAATTTTGGACGTTCAATTTTGCGGCATAAGAACAATCGCAAGGTCCGCAGTGTCATACCTACTTCTATCATTAGTGAGCAGTATGACAGGCTAGACAATTGGCTCAATAATGCTCCACATAAATCAAATTTATGCGGCACCCAACCGGCATATTGGATATGCCGTGATGAAAGCATATTTAAAGCCTAGTTGACTGAAGGTCGTCTGTACGCAAACATTAGGCTAAGATGGAATCCCCTATGGAGAAGCTCTAATGCCCCAATGTTGATCTTTCAAGAAGATGTATATTGACGTAATTCTTCAGGTCCCTTCATGCCTCCTTCGATCTATTCATCATAAAGTCTAAATGAACTTGAAAAGACTATTTCATGAGTTGATAAAATGGTTGGACCAATACGAGATAATGATTGAAGAATCTACACCGTCGGTATTGGATTTGGAGGCTTTGACCTCAAGAGCGAAAGGCAAGTGTGCCGGATTCCAAATGAGAAAGAAGGATAAAGCAAAATTAGTCAAAATTTACTTATTATGTTTGCCATAAATTGCCAAAGGTCATTAAAGAAGGAGTATCATGAATTCCCTTTGGCCCAAACCATGGCATTTGTTAACCAAACATGATTACTATTCATATTCCCAAGTGTTGGACGCTTGCTCTAAAAGCCCATTTCTGCAAATGATTTGCAGAAATAAAAAGGAATAGAATACTAAGACAAGTAGTCTTAAAGCTAAAGAATGGCTAAGCCATACTGCAAAAGCAATAAGGCTAAATAAACTTAGCTAATAATATTCATGTTAAAATAGTATATGATTATGTAACCCAGTGCGATCAAGTCTTTAGTCAATGCAAACATCTTTTGGAGTCTATGATTGTCGAACCGCCTCCCTTTTCCCTTTGCCCATGCCCAGATGGGCAACAGTAACGCTCTGAGCGCTTCCAATAGTTGATTTTGTCTTACCTTTTTCTTTCAACGTCTGGCCCCTTTAATTTTTGCTTCTGAGGTTGGTTCCTCCCCTACCTATACGGATGGCGCAGACTTTTCAATCATTGCCTCGTACTGGACCAATATATTTATCAACTCATGAAGGTCTTTGTCAAGCCCATTCATGTTATAGTTCATGATAAACGGGTCAAAGGAGGGAGGAGAGACTGAAGGATCACATCAATGTACGTCTCTTTTTCAAGATCAGCATGAGGTCCTTGAGCTTCTCCACAAGGGATAGCATCTTAACCCCATGCTCCTGTACAGAAGACACTTCAATTATCTTGGCACCGAAAAATACTTTTATGACAGCATATCTAATATGCCGGTCCGGAACCACATAAATCTGGCTCATGCGGAGCATTATCGATTGGACATCATCATGCCTATCGTACTATTTCTGGATGTCATTGGTCATTAACGCCATTACAATACTGTGAACCTTCCTATTGTCCTCATGCCACTTCTCGAACGCCAAATGTTCTTCGCATGTGGACCCTTCCAGCAAGGCCCGAGGAAGAGACATATCCAAAATATAGGTCTAGTTCGCAGAATCTAGGACAATCCTAAGATTTCGCAACTAATCATTATATTTCGTTCCATTAAATTTATTAGTCTCAAGAATTGCAGTGAGTGGATTCTTAGACAACTACATCAAATCTAAATAGAAATTTTAGTTGATTATTATAATATTATATATCAAGTTTAAGACTTGGTCTTCAGTCATTAACCCATCCCTCTATTTCTTCAAAAAGCCCACTACTCTCAAATGGGATTTTTCGAAAATCATTTCCTAGTGGGCTTGGAGTCCACAAACGCATTTCTCCATGCCCCGCTTTTACGATTCACATGAAAAAAGGCTTTATGGGTGGTAACCTATATCATTCTCATCCAATGAGATCCCCAAGTTATTTTGTCTCATCTCTTCACGTGATCCCAAGGACTCCAAGTGAGTCACTCTACTCAACGTTAGACCTGACCATCAACCCAATGAATATCTCTATTGTCACCCCCCACGACTCGTGAGATAGAAATAAGAGTATATTCCATTCATTAACAACAATAGTGTAGGTTTCTCCCATTCAGAATGTGCCACGACTCGTGAGACCACGAATAGGTGAAAGTAGCATCCACACCACATTATTGTAGATGGAAGGCTTGGATTTAAACAAACCATTTAGATCTTAATCCCTTCTAGGCCTAATACTTAATATGGACCATCCAAGTAAGAGTTAAGTTTGTTGTAACCGAGACCTCATCATTATAACATTTTTGCATGCATCAGTTTCAATCATTGATTATAAACAGATGCTTTCCAAACGCATCATACTCCAAATATTAAAACATACACCACATTAGAAGCCTAGCATGCTCCTGTTCGATTACAAGCCCAATCCTAAGTGACCCACTGAGCCTGCAGTGAGTTTATGGTTAATCTAGAGTGTGGACTAAGTATTACAAAATAGTAATCCATTATCATTCTAATGGGCCTTTCTCTTTGCTCCTCTTCCGTCGTGATCCAATGGGCCTAGGGTTTCATCTCCTCGGAAGCTTACATTTATTCAAAATAAATGAAACCTCATATTCATAACTACACTAATTACAACTAAAATTGAAAACCCCAATCAAAAGTTGGGGGAGTGAAAGGGCATCGTGACGTGCGAGTGGATCCGCCCAGGAACGCGCAAGTGGAAGCGGTTAAAATAAATTGCGTAAAATAAAATATAATCGCAATGAAACCATGATTTCAAGGGGTGTACCCTTGGAGTACCCGGGCATTCGATGTGGTTAATAAAATTAAATGATAATGAAATTAATAGGGCTATTGGTGTAATGAAAAACGAGAGGAACAAAAATCATAAATCAAGAATTACCTTTTCTTGACTTATGTCGAACTTCCTTCGTTGATTCGTTCCCGCAAGGCCCCAATGTAGAGACCCTCTAAAGTCGCGTCCACACCACACCAGAACTTGAGATTCCTCAATTCAATTTGCTAGAAAAAAATTGAGGAGAAGAACACACCAAGTGTGCAGAAGAGGGAGGGTTCGACCAAGTGGAAAAATTAGGGAGAGGAAATTATTTTCTTGCTTTTTTATGTATTCATTAGTTATTCCAAATAACTATTATACATCTATATATCTTCAATGGATGCTTAAAACATGTTTAGGCTCATTTAACCATCCATAAGGTAATAATCTGTTATTCCAATTAAAGGATGACCAATTTGGCATTCTCCAAAGATGATTTTGTTAGTCAATAATTTTATTTTCCAATCATTTTCACGAACTTAATTAATGGGCTTGGGCCGATTTTAATTAATTAAAATACCGTGCCCAATTAATTAAATTAAATTTAATTAAAGCCCACTTAATTAAGCCCATCATATATTTAATTCAATTAAACATATGAACACAATAAGACTTTTATTAAATAATAAGTCCAACTTATTATATGATAAGGGCAAACCCAATATAAATTAATCGAATCAATTTATCATTGGGCTTATCCATCCAATGGATCCGGATCATATATAAGTAATCTAATTACTTGTTGAATTAATTCCTCGTCCCTTCTCGGTGATTTGTGTATGACTCTTTAGGTTCACCTTTCAGCTAGACTTGGGTTAGTGTCTAACACTATTATTAATTAAGTTTAATGAATAATTCTTGATCAACCTTTGATCAAGAAAGCACGTCACCATGGGTGGCCGTTTAGCAAAGGTCTGTGGCACTAGAGACTAGTCAAAAATCCATGTGAACTTTTAGGCTCTCGAGTCCACGGGTACAGTCCTTCCGTCTACCATCTCCCAGCCTTAGGCATCGGTTCCCATCCTAGACTAGGCGTCTATGCTTAATACTTGAGATCGCGTTACGCCAAATTGCTTAAAATGGAAACCTCCTCTTCCTATTTGACCAATGACTGTGGCCCACAACTTTATAGAGCGTAGACGTATGTCCAAGTGTATAGGAGATACCTCTGTCACGTTTGGATAGGGGATGGATCCTCTTCTTGGAACTCATCGTCCTCGCTACATACTTTGAATGCACTAGACGAAGCTTATGATGATCATGTCTGAGACAGGATCACCTCTCGCACGAATCTAAGATACAGTCATCTCATGCACCTGACTGTTGTGATTGCTTAAGTCTGAGGACTACTTCCATACTATCGGAGTCAAGGACTCAAGTCATATTGACCAAGTCTCCAAGGCTTCCATATGACGATCCCCGCGAGTCAGTTCAGTCGATTCGTCACTTAGTCAATCGACCTATTAAGATCACATAGACGTCCCACGTCTGTTGCCGAAGAAACATGGCACTCATCAAATGAATGAGACTCTTAATGCATGTCTCCATAGGACACTTTGATGCCTATTCTCGTTGTCCTCGACTTGAAATATTTCAGACCCAACCCTAAAAAGTTGGTTCCATGACCTCCATCCAATACGCAGTCCAATTGTTGCACGGTGGTTCAAGGTGGTCTATGGGCTTTGTTGTGATGTTTGATAGAAACGCAAATATAAATGTTATGAGTACAACAAATGAAATGCCAATAGCGAATAATCATTTTATTCATTGAATTATATCATACATAATCGAGTTATTGTCAGAATAGTTTACAGGTAGGTTAGTCCAATTGGATTTCAAGTCACCTATTACAACAATCTCCCACTGAACCTAAGCTAATCACCCCATCGACCTCAAACCCATCTTATTCAGATTCCAAGCATGGGCAATTTGCAACATCGGCTTAGTAAGTGGATCCATTGTGTTTTCTACTTAGCTGACTTGGTCCATCCTGACGTCACCTCTGGTCACCATATCTCTAAGCAGGTGGTAGCATTTAAGAATATGTTTGGAATGGTGATGAGATCTCGGCTCCTTTGCTTGTGCTATCAGCCCATTGTTACCACTGAAGATAACTACGGGCTCAGAAATGCTAGGTACCACACCGAACTCTTGGATGTAGTTTTTCATCCAAACCGTTTCCTTAGCTGTTTCTGAAGCTGATATGTATTCAGCTTTCGTGGTGGAATTTACTGTGGTATCCTGCTCGAAACTTTTCCAAGCAACCACACCACCATTCAGCTTGAATACAAAACCCGATTGAGACTTGGCATCATCATCATCCGATTGGAAACTAGCGTTGTTGTAGCCTTCCAATATAAATTTTTCACTACCATAAATCAACAACATATCTTTAGTCCTTTTCAGGTGCTTAAGTATTGTCTTGACTGCGCTCCGGTGGCCACCCCGGCGCATGCCTAATATCTGCTCATCATGCTCAAAGCATATGCGATATCAGGCCTGATGCACTAGACAGCATACTGAATGCTTCCTACGGCTGAAGATTAGGGGATGTCCGATATCCTTTTATGTTCCTCATCAATCTTGGGAGACTGCTTCTTGGACTCTTAATCCCATGCCTCATGGGAAGGAATCCTCGTTTTCAGTTATCCATCCTGAATCTCTTAAAGACTTTCTCAATATACTAGGATTCGGTCAACCCTAAAATCCTTCTAGATCCATCCCTAGAGATCTTGAAGCCAAGGATGTAAGTGGCCTCACTAATATCCTTCATGGAAAAAATTGTGTGGAGAATCATGGTTTAGTATCACGAACATCTTAACATCATTCCCCATGAGCAAGATGTTGTCTACATAAAGCACAAGGTATGCAACCGCGCTCCCACTGATCTTCTTCTATACACAAGGATCAAATTCATTCTTGATGAAATTATAATCCCGTATGACTTCATCAAAATGTGTGTTCCAGCTTCGGGAAGCTTGTTTGATGCCATAGATGGACCTCTGGGGACGACAGACCTTCTATTCTTCTCCAAGAGAAGTGATACCCTCCGACTCATCCATGTAGATTTCTTCCTCAACGAAATCATCTACCATATTTCATAGTCATACCATGCTGCTATGGCATGCAGAATCTGAATGGACCTGCCCATGACTATGGGCGAAAAGGTTTCCTCGAAATCAACCCTAGGTCAATGGCTGTATCCTTTTGCCACAAGCCTAGCTTTCAAGGCTGTAACCTTTCCCCAAGCTTCAAGCTTACGTCTGTAGACCCATTTGTATCCAAGAGGTTTAACACCTTTAGGAGGGTCTACGAGGGTCCAAATTTGATTTGAATCCATTGAGTCCATTTTAGATTTCATGGCCTCAAGCCACTTCTCTGAATCAATGACCGAAATCGCTTCTCCATACGTTCTTAGATCATTATCCAATTGACTGGTCAGTCCCAGGAATCCATACCTATCAGGTGGTCGTGATTTCTTGATCGACCTACGGAGGGCTGGAGCACCATTAGTGGGAACTATAGGCTCAAATGATGTTACTTTGTTTTGCTGAGGTGTGTCACTTGTCTCCTCAAGTAGCACCTCATCGCGTCGGCTATCCGCAGGAAAACCCTTTTCCAAGAGCACAACATTCCTTCAAAGAAAAACCTTTTGCTTAGATGGATCATAGAGGTAGTATGCTACAGTTTCTTTCGATTATCTGACAAACCTGCAGTGAATAGACCTCTAGTCTAGTTTCTCTTCCACTAGCCTCTTAACGTATGCGGGGCTACCCCACACTCTCAAGTACTTGTAGGACACAGGCTTGCCATGTCATATCTCATATGGTATATGGGGCACCGTCTTAGATGGCGCTATGTTATGTAATTTGGCCGCTGTCTCAAGAGCGTGACCCTAGAAGGAAAGGGGAAATTCCGTAAACATTATCATGGATCGAACCATGTCCAATAGGGTTCGATTCCTCCTTTCAGCGACGTCATTCAGCTGTGGCAATCCAGGAGGAGTCCATTGAGAGAGAATTCCATTCTCTTTTAAATAATCAATGAATTCACCACGTAAATACTCGCCACCTCGATCCGACAGAAGGGCTTTAATTTTATGGCCAGTTTGATTCTCGACTTCAAGTCTGTACTCCTTGAACCTTCCAAAGGCCTCATACTTGTACCTCATTAGGTAAACATAACCATACCGTGAGTGATCATCGGTAAAGGTTATGAAGACCGAGAATTCTCCTCCAGCCGGAGTATTTAATGATCCCGAGACGTCAGTATGGATCAAATTCAAAAGACCGTTGGCAAGTGCACTTTGTCTAACAAAAGGCTTCTTGGTCATTTTCCCTTTCAAACAGGATTTGCAAGTCGGTAAGCTGTCCAAATCGTCTATCTCTAGACTCTTTTACTTTACCAACTTTCTCATCCTATCTTTAGAGATATGGCCTAGCCTTGCGTGCCATAACTGTCATGATTATCTAATTTTCATTAGTGTTGGGCAGTTATAATCCAATTAGATTGTTGGAGAATATAAGGACCATTTACCAATATAACAAATAGATGATAGTTATTATCAAACATCAAAAAATCATTTTTATTGGTCATAAACATATAACAATGATTCTCTAAAATAGGAATGGAAATAATATTCTTGATCATGCTCGGTACAAAATAACAGTCTTTTAATTCTCTCCGAATATGATCACTAATAGCTAAGTCGAGAGATCCCACGACTTCCGCAGCGACGACCTTCCCATCTCCTAGCTTTAGAATCATCTCATCCTTACTTAGCTTTTTGCTTCTTTTCAACATTTGCAAGTTATTGCAGGTGTGAGCTCTATAGCTGATATCCAATACCTAAGAAGCAGAATTAGTTATCATAATCACTTAAATAATGGTTGGAGAGGAGTTGTGGGCACTCCCTCTTCCAATCTCCCTTTCCTTGCAATGATTACAGACATCGTTTGCCTTCGACCGCCGAGAACCGCCAACCTTCCCTTTCCCTTTGCCTAGTCCCGTGGGAGAAGTAGGGGGCGCTCAAAGCGCTAGCAGTGGTTGCGATGGCTTTCCCCTTGCCTTTCTTCCTCTTCCAGTATCCGACCCTTTTGCCTTTTGATTTGGAGGTTGAAGACTCTCCTACCAATACCGACGGTGTAAACTTATGGGTTGTTGCCCCGTATTGGACCAACATATGAATCAATTCATGAATAGACTTCTCAAGTCCGTTCATGTTGTAGTTAATAATAAATGGACCTTAGAACGGAGGAAGTCACTGAAGGATCACGTTAATGTACGTGTCATTGTCAAGCCTAGCTTTAAGGTCTTCGAGCTTTTCCTGTATGGATAACATCTTAACCCCATAACTTTGAATAGACGATTCTTAGACCATCTTAGTCCCGAAAAATGCTTTTGTGGCGGCATATCTAATATGCCTATCAGGAACCGCATAAACTTCCTTCATGCGGAACATTATCGAAGGAACATCATCCAACCTATCACACTGCTTTTGGATGTAATTGGACATCGAAGCCAATATGATACTCAGGATCTTGAGGTTGTCCTCAAGCCACTTCTCAAACGTGATACGTTCTTTAGGCGAGGACCCTTCCGGCAAAGCCGTTTGGAGTAGCTTCTCCAAGACATAGCCCTAGTTCTTGAAATCTAAGACAATCCTCACATTTTGCCACAGTTCATTATAGTTCGGGCCATTGAATTTATTAGCCTCCATTATCATGGTTGAAGGATACTTAGATATTTTCCAGACAATAAAAAATGAAACAAAAATCAGCGAATGAATGTAATATTATGATTAAGCTTAAAGACTGGGTCTTTAGTCTTTCACTCTCCCACTATTTATTCGAAAGCCCATCACTCTCAAATGGAGTTTCGAGAATAGCCTTTCCTAGTGGGCTCGGAATCCACAAGCGAATTTTCCATGCCCCACTTATACGATTCACATAGCAAAAGCCTCGTGGGAGGTATCCAATACCATTCGCATCCCATGAGATTCTAAAGATCATTTTCCTCACCTCTTCAGATGATTTCGAGGACTCCAAGAGAATCATGCTACTCTGTGTTAAGACCGACCCATCAACCACATCATACTTCAACTGTCGCCACCCACGACTCGTGAGACAAGGAAACAACGAGCGTAGTCCTTTGTTCATAACAATAATGCAGTTAGCCTACTATTCAGAATGTGCCATGACTCGTGCGACCACACTTGGATAGCGGTAGGTTTCTCATGATATTGCTATGGATGGAAGGCGTGGACAATAGAAATGCCATTTCGATCCACATCCATTTATGGGCTTAATATTAGTTTATTGCTGGGCTCAACCCATCAATCAAATCACACCTCAACTGTCGGCCCCCACGACTCACGAGACAGGGATACATTGAGCGTGTTCCTATGTTCAGAATAATGGTGCAGCATACCTCTAGTCCAAATGTGTCACGACTTGTGAGACCACAATTATGTAGTGGCAGTTTCCTCTCCACATTATTGTGGGTAAAAACCTTGGACACATCAAGCCATTTTGATCCAGGTCCATTTATGGGCCCTAACACTTCAACTTGGTCCAACCAAGTGAGAGTTAATTATGAGTGATTTGACCGAGACCTCTTCACATATATAACATTGCATGCATAAATATCAAATATTTAAAGCATTTAAATAACACATCGCATGCAATGAAACCTAGCATACCTTTATTGGATGATCACGAGCCCAACCTATGCGACTCACTGAGTCGATGGTCTGTCTAAGGTGGCCCGATGCTATTATATAGTAAAATTATCCATGAACATATAGATGGGCCTTGTGATATCTCCATGGGCCGCCTTATTTATGGGCATTCTTCTCCACGGGTTTGCTTAAAATAAAAATCTCACCAAAAATGTCCTATACTACTCTCATTACAATTTAAAAGAAAATCCCGATTAAAAGTTGGGTGAGTACATTGAAAGGGAGATAGCAAGCCTTATTATTCCAAGGCTAAAAACGACGAGGAGGGAGAAAATAAAATCACAAGGGTACACGGGCCCACTGAACAAAAATTAAAAGGCATACATGCGGTGTAGGGCTCCATTCACATTCATTCTAGAACATAATAACAATTAATCATTCTAGACAAGAAAACAAACATCCTAAAAATATCGCGATATCCAATATCACGACAAAAAATTATATGTAGAAAACAGTAAGTTTAAAATTTGCAACTAAAGTGGATGATCAAGCCTCGTGCATCCAATGCACTCAAATAAATCAAAATAATAAATTAAGCTCCATGCATCCAATACATGCAAATAAGTGAAATTAATTAATTAAGCCTCATGCATCCAATGCACGAAGCTAGGCCAAATTAATTAACTAAGCCTCGTTCATGCCATGCACGTATAAAGCCAAATTAATTAACTAAGCCTCGTTCATGCATGCATGTATTAAGCCAAATTAATTAAAGCAATTTAATTCTAGAAACAATCCAATTTTCTCCAAAATTAAATTAGCAGTAATTAATATTTTTAAAAAATATGCAGAAATTGCAAAATCCAATTTTTTGAAAAAACGACGAAAAAACAGCCCAACCAATGGCTGTCAGCACCAACAGCACAGCGGCCGCACAAGCGGTCGCACGCGCGCTGGCTCCCCTACCATCACGAGTGCGAACGCATGCGCCTGCGCGTGCACTACCTTCCTATGCACTATGTTGCGCACTGCCGGTCGGCATACACTGCTACAGTGCCATTTTCTTTTTTATTCCCAAACACTAATCTAAAATTAAATCAAGTAATTTATCAAAAAAATCAATTTTATTAAAATAATTGAAATCATCCAAAATTGCAAAAATGAAACAAATTAATTTTCTCACATAATTGTTTAAGTATGAGCAAAAAATATATCATGCTTCAAAAGTAATAAAGAACATATTATCATGCTTATTCACACATAATCATAGCTCCTACATCGAACCTGGCTCTGATACTACTTGAAAGGCACCAGGAGGTACAAGTTGATCGACCAATGAACGCACAAGCGGAAGCAGCGATAACAAAATACGTAAATTAGAACAGAAACGCAATAAAATAATAATTCCAAAGGGTGTACCCTTGGTGGTCCCGGGCATTCGATGTAGTTAATATTAATAAACAAAAATAATAAAATTAACAGGGCTATTGGTTGAATGAAAATGAGAGGTGCAAAAATTGTAATTCAACATTACCTGTTTGATTTATTTCGCACCTCCTTCGTTTGATTCGTTCATTTAAGACTTAAATGTAGAAACTCTCTAAAATTGCATCAACAACACTAGAATCGAGATCCCTCAATTCTCTTTGTTAGAAGAAAATAAGGGAGAACAATACACATCAAATGTTTATTCAAGAGGGGCAGCCCAGAGGCGGAGTTAGGGTGTAAGAAATTATTTTGTATATTATGTTATGTATTCATTAGTCATTCTAAATGACTAATACACAAATATATACCTTGAATTGATGCATTAGAGCATGTCTATTCCAAATAAAGGATGACTAATAAAGTGAATTTGTTGTTAGAAATGGTGAGCAGAAAGCCAATTCGATCGGCGATTTTGAAAACTATTTAGCAATCTTTATGAATGTGATATTATCTTGATGAATTTAGTAAGTATTGATCTGTGCCACCATGTGTTTGTTGTGCTTACTATTTATCTTGAATGGTGTTTTAACGTTACAATAGATGCCCACAGACCAATTGAATAACCCATGTTGTTAGGCTACCATTGAATGACAACTATGAAATCAACTTTTGAGAGTTGGTCTGAAACATTCCAAGTCGAAGACCTCGAAACTGGGCATCTGGAATCCTATAGAGACTTTAACTTAGTATTGAATTCATTGGATGAGTGTCTATTCAATTTTAGTGGATTTGTTAACAAGGTTGTTAGCTGATTGAACTGACTCGCAGGAATCGTCATATGAAAATCTTAGACACTTGATCGGTATGATTTGAATTTCCGGCTCCGATAGTATAGGATTAGTCATTAGACTTGAGAAATCATGGCAGTCACATGCATATGATGGCTATATCTTGGATCTAGCAGGAGATGATTGTATCTTCATTGTGATCATTATAAGCCTTGTTCAGTGCAGTCGGATTATGTATTGAGGATGGGGGATTTCATGATAGAATCCGTCCCCTATCAGTATAAGATGGATATATGTCCTATGTGCTTTGAGATGGCATAGACTCTCTAAGTCTATGGTCATAGCGATTGGTCGAATAGGAAATGGTTTCCTTTGTCAATCAATAGAGTAAACGCATCTCAAATATTCAACATAGTTCCCTAGTCCAGTATGGGAACCGACGCCCAATTTCTTGCCCTAGGCTAAGGCTGGAAGATGATCGACGGAAGGACCATACCTGTATGGAACTCAAGAGCCTAAATGTTCACGACAACATTCACCTAGCCTCTAGTGCCATGGTGATGGGCATTTCTGACGAATGGTTAATTGGAAATAATGATTTAAATTAGATTTAATTAATTATTTATGTTGGACACAATGCCCAAGTCTAGCTGAGGGTAAACCTAAAGAGTTACACACAAATGACTATGGAATTGGTGGAATTAATTCGAGAAGAAATAAATTAATTTAATTGGATTAATTAATTCAAGGAGAATATATAAATGATTAGATTATTTGTTTAATAGTCCATTTGATGGATGACTCAAGAATTAATTAATTGAATTAATTAATTTTGGGCCTAACACTTTTAAATTAATTGAATTAATTTATTTAATTTTGCTTAATTAATTGATTGGATCAATTAATTAGAGTTTGGGCTTAGATTTATTTAATTAGATTAATTGAATCTTTGGACTTATTTAAGTTAAAAATAATTTAATTAATTATTATCCAATGAACTTTGGTTGGGCTTAGTTTAATTTGATTAAATCAAGCCTGGTCCATACTTGAAGTTCAAGCCCATTTGAGGGAGGTTGGAGCAAGTTAAGAAGGAGTTGAAACTCCTCACCGTGATGAAGAAAAAAGAATGCTTATTTCATGAATGTTGAAGGTGATATGCACATGTGTGTATAGGTTGTCTTGGAGGAACACTTGGTAGTTATTGAATTTTAAATTCAATTCTATGTAATCTACAAAACCACATACATATCATGCATAACCAACACCTAAACCATGAAATTTGCTCTCTTTTCTCTACAAAAATGTTCTCCTTTTTGTTCTACATTGAATTGGATTCAAGTTAGAACGTAAAACATTTCAAAAGCACTAAACAATAGTTTTAGTTTGGAGTTGTTTTTCTTCTTGTTCTCTGTTTTATCTAGCAATAGAAAAAGAACTACATCCCTTCCTTAGTGTGGTGTGGACAAATTAAAGGGGCTCTAATTTAGATCCTAGAGTGAACGAAAGAGAAACGAAAAGGAAAACAACGCACGTCGCTGCTCATCTAAGAAACAAAAGGTAAAGTTACATGTTGTATTTGTATACTTTTATTTTTTCCTTTTATCACATCTCTAGCATGCTTATTTCATTTATTATTATACTTTTGACGAACACCGGACGCCCGAAATTTCAAAGGGAACACCCCTTTGATTCGTTTTAAATAATATTTTATTTCACGCTTCCACTGCATTCCCGTGCCATACCGATTCTTTCATTTGTTAGCCAATAATTTTCTTTTTCAAGAATTTCCACCAACTTAATTAATGGGCCTCGGCCGATTTAATTAATTGAAATAAAAGACCCGATTAACTAAATCCAATTTAATGAAAACTTACTTAATTAAGTCCATTATTTATCTAATCCATTTAAATATGTGAGCCCAATAACCCTTTATTAAATAATATGTCCAATTTATTAAATAATAAGGGTTTGCCCAATATAAATTAATCCAATTAATTTATCCTTGGGCTTATCCATCCAATAGATCCCTCTCATATATAAGTAAACCAATTACTTATGGAATTAATTCTCAATTAATTCCTCGTCCCTTTTTTGTGATTTATGTATGACTCTTTAGGTTCACCTTTCAGCTAGACTTGGGCCAGTGTCCAACACCATTATTAATTAAATCCAATTTAATTAATAATTCTTGATCAACCCTTGATCAAGAAAGCTCGTCACCATGGATGGCAGTCTAGCGACGGTCCATGGCACTAGAGACTAGGCAAAAATCCTTGTGAACTTTTAGGCTCTCGAGTCCATACAGGTACAGTCCTTCCATCTATTGCCTCTCGGTCTTAATCGAGGCCATGAAATTAGGCGTCAGTTCCCATCTTGGACTTGGTGTTTATACTTAATACTTGAGATCGTATTTTGATTAATTTGCTCGATATAGGAACCTCTTAATCCTATTCGACCAATGACTATGGCCATAGATTTATAGAGCGTAGACGCATATCTAAGAGCATGGGAGATACATCTATCACGTTTTGACAGGGGATAGAACCTCTTTTTGGAACTCATCATCCTCGCTACATACTTTAACTGCACTAGATAAGACTTATGATAACCATGTCTGAGTCACGATCACCTCTCGCACAAATCTAAGATTCTCATCTCATGCAGGTGACTCCCGTGATTCCTCAAGTCTGAGGACTACTCCCGTACTATTGAAGCTGGGAACACAAGTCATACTGACCTCCAAGTCTTTCATATGACGATCCCTACGAGTCAGTCAGTCGATTCGACACATAGCCAATCGATCCATTAGTATCGCATAGGCGTTCCACGTCTGTCGCCGTTCAAACACGACACTCATCAAATGAATGCAACTCTGGATGCAAGTCTGAGTAGGACTCTCGATGCCCAATCTCAAGGTCCTCGACTTCGAACATTTCAGACCCAACCCTAAACAGGTTGTTTCATGATTGCCATCCAATGCACAGCCAAACTGTTGCACGGTTGTTAAAGTGGTCTGTGGCCATCTTTTATGACGTCCAAGCAGTGGTTGACATAATTTGGTAAGCACAATAGATACGTGTGCTGATGATGAATTCTTGCCACATTCATCAGGACAACATTGTTTAAATAACGATTGCTTGAGTGGTTCTCAAAACCGCCATCTAATTGGCTCTTGGTCACCCATTCCAACAGTGGTAACATAGGAAAGGTTCCAAATGGAATAGCACAAGGAATCTTATCATAGAAAATTGAATGTATGGCAATATTAAATTTATATTGAAAAATGGTAAGGACCAAAAAACAACACCCAATTGTTGGGTGGGCTACCTAACATAGCCACGCCAGTAATCACCTTGGAGGATGACAACTAGGCTATGGAACACGATAATAGGCCCGAGATCTCATCACAGGTGCAAGAAAAAATCTTAGACACGATCATCTGCTTGGAGCGATGATAGAAAGATGTAGCAAGCGGTTGGACAATACAAAAGTAGACCCATAAGACTTAGCCGGTATCGCAGATTGCTCATAATAAGATGAATCTGAAAGCATAAGTAATTAGCTTTAAGGTCAAGTGGGAGATTGTTGGAATAGGTGATCAAAATCCAATTAGATTGGCGGTTTTGAGAACCATTCAAGCAAACTTTATTTAACCAATGTTGTCCTAATGAATATGGTAAGTATTCATCTTCCAGCACTCGTATCTGTTGTGCTTACCATATTAGGTCAAGCACTGCTTTGACGTCACAACAGAGGCCGACAGACCACTTTAACAACCGTGCAAAAGGTGGACTACACATTAGATGGCGGTCATGAAACCAACTGCCAAAGGTTGGGTTTGAAAATATTCGAAGTCGAGGACCTCGGGACTGGGCATCGAGAGTCCTACTGAAGCTTACTGTAGCACCCCCTTTGCTACAAGGGCTATACCTACCCTAAACGTCATACTTATTGTAATCCCTGTGTTTATATATATAAATGCACATAATAATTTAATCCATGTGTATATGTAACCCCAACGTCATAATAGGTATTATCAACCCACAACATTATATATATATACATATCACACACCACAAGGTGATTCGTCACAAGTAATCCGTACGCTTATATTCTCTCTGTACAAACAAAATGTGGTTTGTACTCTAACTGACAAAGAGGAGAAAACTGCATACTGGCCCGACCTGCCTGGGTATAGCGCGTGGACCTATTCTTCAATAGTCAGACACCTCAAAGTCTATTCTTGAAAGAAAATGTCAGCAGGGGAATGAGCCTGCCACTCAGTAATCAAATAACCAGTCCTATCTATATATGCATGTCAACCATAGCCCAAACAAGATAAACAAGCAACACGAATGGAATACAATCAATTTAATTCCAACATAATCAACTTTATTACACCACATGACTATCTCATAATAAGACAACCAACCAAACTCCATTTTTCCCTAGTTTGCTTACCAGAAGGTGATATTGTGTTTTTCCCACCAACTCAATCTCACCGTTATATAAATTTAAGTGAATCCCCTTGACAGCCGGCTCATCAATCTCGCACATAACTGTGTCATTTCGCACATAACATTTTCTTTTCGCACATAGCATCGCAGCAAAGCTCTTTTCATTGCGCACATAGCATTTTCTTTTCATATTTTCGCCTTATAGGCTTTTCAACACATCAAGGGGTATTCACACCATAATTATATTGAATTTCCACCACTCCCTTATTTCCACATATCACCATTCTTGTAAGCAACTAGTAACATAAAACAATATATCATTATATTCTCATTTTCAGACACCCACAACACAACATACAACAAACATGATATTCAACACATTTTCTCATTCCACGTACACAATGCCATCAATCAATTCAAATCATTCACCACGCATATATTTTCAGATAAAACAATATCAGCATGAACCACAAAGTCATATAATAGTAATACCACAAATAAAAAGAACATATATAGATAATACTAATTATGTACTTACCTCAACCTCACAACATTTCTTTCTACTCAATCGCTAATTGTCAGTCCTTTCACCTCACCCCCGTATCCTATAATGAGTTATACCACATACAGTTAATATATCGAGTATATCATAATTTCTTTTAAATACAATATTAAATATTATTCATACAATTTTTAATAATTCTTTAATATTCCATTTCTATCGAAGTACAAATCTTCATTAATCCTCTTTATTAACATACCATTTATTAAATATAATTCTCGGAATATTTCTATAAATTTTCTATCAATTTCTCGCTATTATACTCTTTAATTAAACAATAATACATATAATTGCGTATTTGGTTAGCAATTCCGATGGAATTATACAAATTAGCTTAACGATAATTAAATCTCACAAATCTAATATTTCAATTACCCAACTATATCATTTTTATATCAAATGAGATATTTAATACGACACTAATTTAAATAATCAAAACCATAAAGTACTCCGATTAAATAGTATATCGCTTAATATAATCAACATTTAATAAATGGAGTACTTAAATAATAGAATTATATAAATTAATAAAAATTAAAGTTCAAAATCCATACCTCTGTTCTTCCGAAATGTGTGTGCGCGTTGCTGCGTGCGTATGAGTGTGTGTATTAATGTGCATATGTGTGTATGTTATGAAATGAAGAGTAAAAAGGAGAGCCCCACCGCCTCACTTCAAACCCTCTCTCTCCTCACTTTATATATATATATATATATATATATATATTATATTATATTATTATATACATAATAATATTATTATTATTTTATATATTTAATTAAACTTTTCTCAAAATACCCATTACGTCCTTTCTAATTTTCTTTAATTAATATAAATTGTCCCAAAATATTATAACAAACTCCGATTTAATCCGTTCAAGTTTTATTATATTCCAATTATGGCCCATAATTTATTTACTAATTAACTAAATTTTATAAAAAAATTATCAATTAATCCCACAATTATATATTATAATTTTTTGGGGCGTCACACTTACACTAAAATTATATTCATTAGATGAGTGTCGTGTTTCATCGCCAATAGACGTTGGACGTCTATGCAATGTTAGTGGGTGGTTGATAAGGTTGTCCAACCGTCTGAACTGACTCTCGGGAAGTCGTCATATGGAAGCCTTGGACGCTTGGTCGGTATGACTAGATCTTCTTGGCTCCGATAGTATGGGATTAGTCCTTTGTTCCACATACATATGATGGTTATATATTTGATTTGACGAAATATGATCGTATCTTGGATGTGGTCATTACAACTCTTGTTTAGTGTAATCAGAATATGTAGTGAGGATGGTGGGTTCGAAGATAGAATTTGTCACCTGTCAGTATATGAAAGTTGAGTCTCCTATGCGCTTTAAGATGGTTCGTGCTCTTAAAGTCTGTGGCCACAATGATTGGTTGAGTAGGGAATAGTTTCCTTCATTAATCCTTAGAGCAAACACATCTGAGTTATCGAGCATAGTATCTAGTCCAGGATGGGAACTAACGCGCAATTCTATTCCCTAGACTTAGATCGAAAGACGAATGACAGAAGGATTGTACCCGTATGGTTCTCAGGAGCCTAAATATTCGCGCCAATATTCACCTAGTCTCTAGTTCCATGGACGGTTACTAGACGACCACCCACGGTAACGGGAATTTTCGATAAATGAATGGATGATTTATTTAATAATTCATTTGATGGATGGCTCAGGAATTAATTAATTTTTGGGCTTAACACCTTTTAATTAATTAGATTAAGTTATTAGGTTTGCTTAATTAATGGATTGGATCAATTAATTAGTATTTGGGCTTAGATTTATCTAATTTGATTAAATGAATCCTTGGAGTTAGTTGGGCTAAAATTAATTTAATTAATTATTGCGAATGAACTTTGATTGAGATTTATTTACTTTGATTAAATCAAGCCCAGTGCATATTTAAAATCCAAGCCCATTTGAGGGTGGTTGGAGCAAGTTAAGAAGGAGTTGAAACTCCTCACCATGGTGAACATGATGGAGGAGTTATTTCATCATGGTTGGAGGTTATATGCATGTTGTTTATAGGTTGTCTTGGAGGCAAACTTAGTATTATTTTTATTTTGAATTTAATGTTATGTGATATAAGAAACTACAAAAATATCCAGCATAACCTCCTCCTAAGCCACGAATTTGCTCTCAATTTTCTCCCCAAAAATATTCTGCTTTTCTTCTATATTGGATTGATTCAAGTTAACATAAAACAATCCAAAAGCACTAAACACTAGTGTTTTATTTGGAGTGTGGACATAAGAACTATATCTTTTCTATTTTGTTGTGTGGACAACTTAGAGGACTTCTAGTTTGAATTCTCAAGTGAATAGAACGGGAGAACATAAAGGGAACAACGCACATTGTTGCTTTTCTGAAGAAACAAAAAGGTAAAGTCTCATGTTATGTTTCTATGCTTTATGTTTCATCCTCTAGCCACTTGTCTAGCATGTTTATATGTTTATTATTATGCTTTTGACTAGCATCAAACGCCCGAGAATTTCAAAGGAAACACCCCTTTGAACCAGTTTTAATGTCTTTCATTTCACACTTCCATCACATTTTCAGGCCACAGTGATTCTTTTAGTGCTATTAGAGTCCTGTTTTGTTTTGTGGCTTTAGGATTAACATGTAATTATGTGTTAAGCATGAACAACGTGTCTAATTTGCTTTTGGAAAGTACGTTTTATGGCTTTGAAGCATAATTATATTATGCTTGATCAATAGAAGATTCTTCCGATGAGTTATTAAATAGTCATACTACATAATTAGATTGTGCATGCTCGAAACAAATGACTAAAAATGAATGGTCAAGAACATAACTTACATAGAATGCATGCATGAGGTAGGGTCATATCCCTCTAATGAGGATGAGTAGGTTGGTAGATTCAAAGAGTCTAGCAATAGATGATTTGAGTTTACAAACTTATGAATCCTATCTATAAGAAAAAAACCATGAAAGCACTTTGTGGGACAAAGAATGCTTGTAAAAAATGATCTATTGGATAGAATCCAAAATAAACATCTGTAAGTTACTAAATACGCAAATACTAGTAGAGGGTTCACAAGTCTAGGGACATCTAGAAAGTTTCAATAAATTAGACATGAGGTGGAGAACCAAACTGGTTATGGCGACAAACCCCTCGATGGGATCGAGGTGGTGCATATTTAGTGAGAGTTCTTGAAACGTCCAAAAATGAGAATGGAATTCTAGTTAGGATGAAGCCTTTGATTAATTTATGTTGTTTAAAAATGAAGCAGAAACCCAATCTGGTAAGAAACTTAAAAGACTAAGGTCTGATAGTGGAGGAGAGTATGAGTCGAGTAAGTTCAATGAATATCGTCAAAGTTTTGGCAATGTTCATGAAGAGACTCCTCCGTATTCCCCTTCATCTAATGGAATGACTAAACAAAAGAATAGAAAGTTCAAAGATATGATTAACAGGATCCTACTAACTTTCGGATTACCAAAGTATTTGTGGAGAGAGGTTTTGAATACAGCTTGCCATATTGAATAGAGTCCCTCTGAAACACAATACAAGTACTCCTTTCGTGCTGTGGAAAACTAGGAAACTAAGCCTCAAATACTTTCCAGTGTGGGGGTGCTTAGCAAAATTGCTAGTCCCCGAGTACAAACAAAAGAAATTGGGTCCTAAGATTTTCAATGCTGTGTTCTTAGGCTATGTCGAGACAAGTTATAGTTTACGATTTCTGGTTATGAAATAAAAAATTCCAGGCATTAAGGTCAACACATTAGTCGAATTTCGTCATGCTGCATTTCTGGAAGATGTAATTCCTCTAAAAATAGGAATACCTTCAAATGTTTCGCTTGATGATTCACTTGCCTCCACATCTATTTCTGAACATGTGGAAAAGATGTCGAATGTGGGGGTTAGTCCTAGTAGCTCTAATCAGACTCATGAGGAGCCAGATGAACCCAGACGGAGTAAGAGAGCAAGGATTATCAAGTATTTCGGAAGTGACTTTGTCACTTATGACATCGAGGATGATCCGATCACTTTCAAAGATGCTATAGCTTCTTCAGATGTCAAGCAGTGGAAAGAAGCTGTCAAAAGTGAGATGGACTCCATTGTTTCCAATGGAACGTGGGTGCTAGTCGATCTATCTTCGGGGTGTACTACTATTGGGTGTAAGTGGATCTTTAAGAGAATAGACTATTTCGATACCTATGCTCCGGTGGCTCGATTGACTACAATCCAGGTGCTGATAGCACTTGCTTCGTTGTATAATCTCCCGATTTATTAGATGGATGTGAAAACAACATTCTTGTATGGTGAACTCGAGGAAGAGATATACATGGATCAGCCTGAGAGGTTTGTAGCTCATGGCAACTAGCATAAAGTCTGTAAACTTGTTAAGTCTTTATATGGACTGAAACAAGCACCCAAATAGTGGCACGAAAAGTTTGATAAAACTATTCTTGTGTTTGACTTCACTGTAAATGAGAATGATAAATGTATATACTGTAAGGTTAAAGGAGATAAAATAATAATTCTATGCATGTATGTGGATGACATTCTATTAATAGGATCATGTCTACATATTATTACCAAAATCAAGTCATTTTCGAAAATAAGTTTGAAATGAAGCATATGGGTGAGGCTAATGTGATTCTTGGCATCAAGTTGACTCGGTCAACGGATGGAATAGCCATATTTCAATCTCATTATGTTGAGAAGATAATTGAGAAATTTGGTTATCAAAACAGTAGAATTGCTAAGACACCAAATGTAAGTGGTGTTCCGGTTGCACAGCTAAGGTATTCCCAAATTATTGGGAGCTTACCGTATCTGGAAAATGGCACGAGACCAGATATATCTTTTTCTGTCTCTAACCTAGCTAGATACACTAGTTATCCTAACAAAATCAATTGGGGTACTTTGGATAGAGTATTAAGGTACCTAAAGGGCACGGTCTCACTGGACATAAATTATGGCAGATTGCCTGTTGTTCTTGAGGGATATGGTGATGCTAGCTGGATAGCCAAAAACTCCGGGAGTATGGGTGTTCAGGATATGTTTTTTACCTTAGGTGGGGGTGCAGTCTCCTGAAAGTCTGCAAAACAGACTTTGATAATCCGGTCTACATTTGAAGCCAAGTTATGTGCGTTAAATATGACTGGTACAGAGGCAAAATAGCTATTTGAATTGTTATCACAACTTTCCCTTTTAAGTCAGCCTCTTCCATCGATTGTTGTACATTGTGATAGGCAAACCATAATGGCAAAGGTGAGGAGTCGTAAATACAATCAAAAGACCAAACGGTACATCCAAGTTAGACTGAAGTCTATAAGGGCATTAGTGTCAGACAGTAATGGGCATTGACTTTGTGGGAACAAAGGACAATGTGGCTGATCCTTTGACGAAATGATTGAATCTGTCACAAGGTCATAAGTCCAGATTGGTGATGGGACTGAAAACACATGATTGATACATCTACGATGGCAATCCAACCTTCCTAGTGGAGATCCCACAAAGGAGGTTCAATGTTGTATCAACTAGTCGTAAGGATATGTCAGATAACCAAATAGACTGATACCTTGTATCTGGAGTCTGTCCCATGAAATTCTGGAAGGTGCTGCTACTGCAAGTATAGTAAGAGTTTATCTCTGAATAGGGTCAAGTCTTATAAGATGAGATGCTAGCAGTGCATCCCTGAAGACGCCCAACTAAGTGAATGGTTGAAATCGGAAGGTACCATTGTTGAAAGCAAACCACAGAAACTTGAGTTCAAATCTATGAGTTTGTGGGGGATTGTTGCAATTTTGTTGAAATGGTTGAAACCCATAGATTGTACAGCAGCTTGGAATCCATTCTCTTTCAACTCTCCTCAGTTTCAATTTGCATTTTGAAAAGAAATTCAATTGTTGTTGCTACTTTCAATTTGCAATTTGAATGTGTGTAACAACAAATTTTTCTTCATTGATGATTCAATTTTGTTTGGTTTCTTGTGGTGGGGGGGTACTAAATGCCATTATGTTCTTCTTTATGGCTGTCTTTTGGGCATGCCTATATAAAGGAATGCCTCTTCCCACTTGAAGCACACAACATCACAAACTCTCATCTTTTGTGATCTCTCTCCCTCTCTCTCTCGGCTTCTATCATTCTTTTAAAGATTTGAGCTATAAAGTTCTGATTACGAGCTTCTGAGTGTTTGATCGAGGTGTTCTTCGATATGGTGCTTAAACCGAAAGAACTGTAACCGTCTTATCCTGGGAGAAATTACGTTGAACCCGGTGTACTACTGATACGGAGCGTACATTTTCTTCAAGGCAAGTAATAGTTCTGTGATTCAGTTAAATTAACGATTTCAATTGGACTGAGAATTGTTAAGATACAATTCACGTTGTAAGTTTTCGATTTAAATTTCTTATCCCTAAATAGAATTTCTAATTTATTTATGTTAATTGTTCTAACATGGCTTTAATTTCTTTTGATTTCTAAATCCGATTGTAATATTTCAAAATGTTGGTTTTATTGCTTGAAACCATGACTTGGTCAAGAACATGGCAGAAAGTCAGTGGGAGCTCAACTGTGTTCCACGTGTTTTAGATATTAAAACGTCTTTGATCATTTGGAATGATATACAGATTCTGTCATGATAGACTGATGTGGAGCTTAGATATTTCACATCTCGTACGTCTTTGCTCTAAGCAGCATGGAATGTTGTTTGATGCATTGAAGCCGATGTTTTATATGCTTTTTTAGCATAACAATGGATATCGAGTCTGCGCCGACAAGACAACAAAAAACTGTTGAGGTTCTATATTTAATACCTGAATGAGGATTGAAGAAGAGCCCTTGACGCACATTAATTGGGAGTTGATTTTGGATGGCTATAGCGATAGTAGCCTCCAAGATAATATGAATAATATTTAATCTCAAAACAAACGTACATTCAAGATTTATGATAATATGGTGACATTGGAAAGGTTCCACATGGAAAACCACAAGAATCTTATCATAGAAAATTGAATGTCACCTTGGAGGATGACAATTGTGCTATGGCACAAGCTAAAAGTCCTGAGATCTCATCACAGGTCCAAAAAAAATTCTTTGACACCATCATCTGCTTGGAGTGATCATGGAAAGATGTAGCGTACGGTTGTACCGCAGGACATCTGTGGAAACAAACCCATAAGACCCAGCCGGTATCGGAGGTTGCTCATAATCAGATTAATTTAAAAACATGTGTAAATGGCTTTAAGGTCAAGTGGGGATTGTTTAGATTTGATAACTACCTTACACTCTCACCGGATTTTATCCTTAGTGTTCAGAATGTCTGGCAACAAGCTATTGTAGGCGTGCATATGTATGCTGTTACACAGAAGCTGAAGGCTTTAAAGCCTGTCTTTAGGCAGCAGAGGAGAAATAAGGGTGACATTTCGCGCAATGTTCAACTAGCAAAAGGTTTTCTTGAGACATCCCAAACATTACTGCGTATAGATCGACAAGACGAACTATTACTCTTACTGGAACACTACTGTCGGATGCTATACTTGAAGGCAGTGAAGCTCGAGCAAATCATGCTACAACAACGGGCAATGATGTAGTGGATGAAGGGAGGGGACCAGTGCTCGAAAGTCTTCTTTCGCAAAATAGTCCAAAGAAGAACTGCTCGAAGGATCTTGCAGATCAATGATGAGCAAGGGAATAGCTATATAGAGCCAGGAGCGGTTATTTATAAGTTTATCTCCTTTTACCAGGCTCTATTAGGAGGGGTACGAAGACAACAGGCAATCAATATTGGGTATTTGAGACCATGAACGAGACATGTGCTGACTGAGGAGGACACCCAACTTATCCTCAAACCAGTTACGGTCGATGAAGTCAAGCAGGCCATTTTTGACATTGCAGACAACAAGGCACCGGGACCTAACGGATATTCTTCCGGGTTTTATAAAGCAGCCTGGCGGATTATGGGAACAGAAGTCACGTCAGCTACTCTGGACTTCTTTGCATCAGGTAGGATGCTAAAGCAAATGAACACCACGCTTCTAGCATTAATCCCTAAGGTACAGTCCCCTATGATGGTCACAGATTTTCGCCCTATTTCTTGCTGTAATGTCCTCTATAAGATCATTGCAAAAATTCTTATTCAGATATTGAGTTTGACTTTGGATAAATTGATAAGCCCCTATCAGGCGGCTTTAGTTCCAGGTCGTAGTATAGGCTACAATATTATGTTAGCACAGGAACTATTTACAGGATATATTCAAGCACGGCTTCCCCCACGATGTGCACTTAAAGTGGACATTCAAAAAACCTATGACACGGTAGAATGGTATCCTCCTAGCAGTTCTGCACCTATTTGGGTTCCGTGCATAGTTCATTCGATTGGTGGAGGAGTGTATCACATCACCCTCATTCTCGGTTGGTCTAAATGGGAAACCACACAGTTTCTTCGCAGGGTCATGAGGGTTACGATAGGGACATCCATTGTCACCGGACCTATTTGTCTTAGTGATGGAGGTACTTCATTTACTCTTACATCAATTGATTGATCTGGACATGCTATTCTCCTTTCATTGGAAATGTGGACCATCTAAATTATTTCAGCTTGGATTTGTCGATGATTTACTACTTTTCTGTAAAGCTGATAATGACTCCACTGGGGTGTTAAACGGGGTCTGGATCGAGTTGCCGAGTTATCTGGACTTCGGCTTAATGTGGAAAAGAGCCATCTCATTTTATAACGAGCGGCACACGAGATGAGAGACCAGTTATTAGCATCGCTCAGGTTTCAGGAGGGGCATTTACCGATGCGATACCTCGGATTTCCTCTAATCTCTTTCAGACTATCAATAGCGGATTGCCAACCTCTATTGGAAAAAATTGACAGTCGCATCCATGATTGGGAGGGTACGACATTATCATTTGCGGGATAGATTCAGATTTTTAAATCTGTTCTCTTGGCTTTGAGTATCTATTGGGTTTCCGCGTTCATTCTGCCTATACGTCTTATAAGGGAGATCGAGAAGAGATTGTGTTCCTTCTTATGGAAAGGTGCTACTAGTGGGGGCTATGCAAAGGTAGCATGGAGAGATGTATGTAAGCCAGCTGCAGAGGGAGGACAGGGCTTACGAGACCCTGCTATTCTTAACCGTGCCTTAATGAGTAAGAAATTATGTGATGTGATTCATTGTGATAGAACATCCATATGGGTGGAGTAGTTGTACCATGGGTGCTTGCGTGACAGGTCCATTTGGACAATTCCTGAGCATGGAGGTTCGTGGGGTTGGAGAAAACTCCTTCGCCTACGCACCGTTATTCGACCATTGGTGGATTACCAAGTGGGTGATGGAGCTACCTTCTATTTGTGGTAGGACCCGTGGCACTCCCTCGGACCACTTATTCAAAGGTTCCCACGTGGCCCGCAACTCACTGTTCTTGAACTCTCGAAGAAACTTAATAGGGTCTGGATGGACATTGGCACTGGCCCTCATCACGAACATGTTTGGAGATTGTACAGAATTTGCCCATAATCCATGGAGACGATGATCGTGTTCATTGACGAGATACGAATGGATGTCTCAATATTGCATCGCTATATCATATATTACACCCACCGGGACCCATGGTAGGCAGGACTTCACTACTTTCAGGCTCCCTAAAGATTCATAGACATACATTCATACTGTGGCTTGCTCTATTAGGAAAACTATCCACGACAGATAAACCGTAGTTGTCTTATCTTGGCACCCGTGTTCCTTGTGATGAAGGAGCAATAGAAACACATACACACTTGTTTTTTCGATGTTTTTATGCCAGGCGATGCCTCATCACTGTGAGAGAGGATGTTCGATTCACATGGTCGAACTGAGGCTGGGCCATAGACGTGGAGTAGGCTACTAGAAAGTGAAGAGGGAAACACACTGTTAATTTATCCTACCGTGCACTACATGCTGCATGTGTCTATCATATCCGGAGAGAACGGAACTTGCACCGCTTTGAGCATGTTGATCGACCACTAAGCACCATCGCTGCCATCATAGTGGACGATGTTAGACAGAGAATCAGTAGTGCTAATTTATCACACTCTATTAGTACTTGTGCATTACATAGACTATGGTATATCCTATGGCCTTACATGGGATAAATCGATATTTGACTATTGTACTGTACACATGTACCTTTTTATTGATGAAACTTATATTTACGAAATAAAAAATAAACAAATAAACTTACAAAAAAACCCCTACTGTACATATCTCTTTCAATAAATCTAATTCCTCAGACTTCACATTTTATAAAAACACACATATATCACAAAAGCTAAATGAACATTTATATTGACATTAAATCTCACGGGATAAGGTAATTATGCACTTTTATTTGTTACTTTGTCCTTTCACATGTTCTTATACATAAGAAAATTTTAGTCCTACTAACCTTAAAATATGACATCATAATGTCCTAATAGCCAAGCATAAAATATTTTCATGTAATGTTAGATTGATTAAACCACCACAACTTGCTAATGTTATTGAAGGCTTCAAAACATAGTGATTGAACTGCACAATGGCCAAGACTAAAACAATATAATAAAAAAAAATTACTGCAGTATAGCAGAAACAATTTCAATTGCTCTTCAATCTATCTCTTTATCTCTTTATGTGTATCACCTGAAAAATGCAAGCATTTATATACATAGACAGACATATGTATAGAGATAGAAACAGAACTCCTCGGCTCGTAAAGTCCAAAGATTGCCATTTGTTGTTGCGATCTTATCACTATTAGGATATATCTGTCGGAACTTCGAGTCTCAGCAACTTAAAAAAATAAGCATAGAAGGACATAAGGAATTTCTGACATCCATTTGGAAACACAATATACAATTTACTATGTGAAGACCACATGGGAAAAATACAAAAATCTAGCAAGTACTGAGACTCAACTTCCAAGTCAGAGTGCATATCTCCGACACGTGCAATTTGTGTGTAGTCAACCCATACAACATTTTTCAGCGTAAAATAAATTGAATTTAACTATATAAGTTGGATTATTATGTAAAAGTTTACAAAAATGTTATTTTGATATTAATATTACAAAACTAATGAATGCAACAAAAAGAAGATGCAATAATTCAGGACCTTATAGATCTTGTGCGATAATACTTCCAGCAACCTGAGCTCTGCATTTGGAAGCGAAAGTTTCACCTGTTTAACGTAAATCTTAGAATTCTAGGAACATACGCACGCACACTCCCGGTAATAACTTGTCAGCTATATTACCTTCTCCTCGAGATGCCAAGCACATCACCAACAGTGCTTTCTTTTGGCAGCCTAATACTATGAGTTTCCAGCTATATATCGTAAACAAATAAGATTTGTAATGTTTGCTAAATATATAATAAATTTGCAAGTCTTGCATATGTATGCACTTTGTTACTTTCAAACCCTCATCAAATGAACCCTGACTTAGAGTTGTATGAATGCATACTTGGTCGTAATGCAGCAACATCTCTAACAAGTTTTGTACCCCTCGAAATCTTATAGGATGAGCTTTTGGTCGCTGAGAGTAGATACTATGTGATGTAAGTCGTAGTTTGGATGGATCATCGACTCCAAATTGGTTCGCTACTCTCTTAACAACTTCATCATATGAACCAAGCTTTGACCTTCACAATTAGTGAAATTTGAATAACAGCGTTAAGTGGATCAATATTACCAATCATCACATAGGAAATTACACTCTAGAATTAAAAGTCTGTCTTGTATTGAACTCACAGTTGTAAACAAAATTCTACCTTTTCAGGCCTTTCCAAGGAGCGAAAGTGGATAACCTGCAGAACAACAAACCAAAAAAGTCAGGATATATTAGATGAAAGTTAGAAGCATCACATCATTGCTTTAACAAGAAGGTAGTTGCAGGGAAAAAGAATACTTTTAGACATAGAACCATTATTTTGGGGTCACTGAAAAGAAATAGATGTTAGAAATGGTAATAGTTTCCAGGTATGCACACGCACATGCACACTAATATAATGGGAATCAAGACCAGGTTCAAGAGAAAAAGCAAAAATTTTAAAGAACCATGGAAGATAATATGATGAGATCACTCGATAATATTATACTCTGATATGATTCATTGTTTCTCGGAGGTGACAATATACAAATTTTATATTTTGTATATTTTTTAAGTAAATTATAGCATCAAATACCAAAATACTTTAACAGGTAAAACCTTTTGTAGTCAAACAAATAATACGGGCTTGGAAAGTAATTAATTATGCTTTGTTCAGGTAATTAACATATACAATAGTCAATATGAGGCACACCATCAACTATGCGATAAAAGGGACCATTTCAAGGAGGAGAAATGCAGAGAGAGAACATAAAAGAGAAGTCAAAGAGCAATAAATCACACAAACATAGGCATCACACTAAGATAACGAGAAACAAGGAGCAAGAGAGGGAGAAATAGAAAGAGTTAGTAATGTCAAAGAATCCTGGAAGATATTATGATGAGATCTGTTGCAAATTTCTCCACAAAGTGATGAACCCAAATGAAACAACAACTGCAGAGATAATGGTGGATTTGAAAACCCTTATACAATAATTTCAGATCAATTAATAAAGAAAGAATAACAAAAAAATAGCAATACGGAAAGCAGTAATGTAACCGGCACAGGAACCAGATCTGGCAATCGAATGCCCAAGCGCCACCACCGGCCGGCAACCCTCATGGCTGCGAAAAACCCACAAGGCCACCAAGACACAAAGATCCATAAAGATACCACTAAGGCTTCATTTAGAATCACACAAAATTCCATTAAGAAGTTTCTTTCACACTCAACAAATATTCTCACAAAGTATTTCACGAAAAGGGATTTTAGTTTTGTTGTTGTTCTATCTCTTTAAAACCATAGAAGACCAATATATATATATATATATTTATATAGATAGAACACAAAGCATAGAGATAGAAAGAGGTGAGATGATGAGAGAGTTCCAAGAGCATTGGAAACTTGAGAACAACAAAACCAGAGATAGAACAAAACCATTTAAAATGAATATGTGAATTATATTCCATATGCATAGAAATTTTTAAGTCCTTGTAAAGAAATTGCATCTAACATGAGTTATGTTCATCTCCATGACATTTTGACAGATGTAATAATAGCTCCATTTAATGAAAACAGTTGCATGTGGGTTTCATTTTAAGTTGCAGCTAACAACAATCTATTAGGATTGTTACTAGGATGTAGAAATAAGCAAATACTATCTCTTCCATTCATATATTGGAACAAACCTCAAAGAGTTCTATCTCATCATCAGGAGCATAGCCTGCAAGTTGATTTAACTTCTCTAGAATATATGATGGCTTGTCATAGCTCTTGACAAAAAGTCTTCCAGCATATCTAGTATGAAATGAGAATAGATTAAAGGCCAATACCATTCTTTTATCTTTACTCTTCAGGAAGTTACTCGTGTATGTCCTTTCTATAGATATTGACTCCACATAGAACCTCATGGGAAATAAGGGAACAAGAAAAATACCTTAACTCCCCTTACTCACTCTCATAAAGCTTAAAGAGCAGTAAAATGTCATCACTTTCTTTATCAGGGAGAGGGCCGATGCACAAATGCTTAATCATAGTACAGAAATTTAATAAGACCAATTATGTAAAGAAAGGCCTTCAAAGCTCATTTACTGCATATATTTGGAATTACCTGTGCACGCTCTACTTCTAAAAACGACTGCAACTCATCATTGGAATTCTTACTTGATAACCTCTTTAAATGGCTGACCTACAATCATATACAATCATAGAACAATCTGAAATTAGGGCAACATTCAAAATGTTAAGTGTCTTCAATTTAGTACCCATGTAAGTAACTCCAAAGTGGAAACGGTGCCGATCAAGATCAAAAGCAGAGCCAATCAACAAACTCTAATCACGCCTTCCACATATATTTCTATCTGCAAGTTTTCTCTTTTATTTAATACTTATATATTTTTAGTTTTATAGATATTTTATATAAATGGGATGATTATACAATCCTTCATTGAAATTTGACGTAATTATATATAAATTGTCTGTAGTTTGAAAAATTACATTTAGTAACAATATCTTTTATTTTCATCCAATAACTTAATCCCACTACTAGTCAAAATTCACAGAATTTTCTTATATATTAGTAAAAGATATTCGAATGGAAAACTATATTTACCCCCTAATGACTTACTACTTATTGCAGGTCAAACAAACTTTTCCTCGCAAAACAACCTTATAAGGGTGAAGATATATCTCCTTGCATTAGCGTGCGTGAAGGAGCAGTTTAAATAGAAAAAATTATTTGACTTACAATAAATCAGTAATAAGTCAATCAAAGGTAAATATGGAGTTTCATTCAATTTTTTTTTGCTAATATCAGCACATTTTGTGAATTTTGACTAAAGGTGAGAACTATTTGTTATATGAAAATAAAATCAGAAGTACTAGATGTAATTTTTCAAATCACATAGAATCTATGTATAATTATACCAAATTTGAAGAAAATGCGGTCTAATTATCCCTAAATAAATACACTATAATGTAAAATATATTAGAATTGGGTTCAATGAATATCTTATTTTTTGAATTCTATAAAATAATATGATAATTTAACTTATGTATTTACTAAAGTAATGATTAATAAATGATTTAGTATTTTTTATGTTGTTGTATACATTGAGATATAATACTACTTGTTCTTCTATTTTATTTTACATAATTAACAAAATAATAATTTAAATTGCTATAGAAGTATCTTAATTATTTCATAATCAGTTTGGTTTTATTTTTAGAAAATTTTCTTTTCAATTACATATATATTATTAAAAAATTATGTTATATAATTAATTCAGAACAAAAAACGTTTATAAGATAATCTTCTTTATAGTGATGAAAAATTCCAAGAAATACTGAATATTTTTATATGTTTTATACTTTATTAATGAAATATGTAAATTAGCAAGTTATGTTTAAATATTTACATAATTTAATTTGTATCTTTACACATCTTTGCTAACTAAAGTAATCTATTTTGTAGAATTAGCATAAGTAAGAAGTTTTTAAAATTTTATATTTTGTAATAATCGATTAGTAAAAATATTTAAATATTATTATACATTCAATTTCATATTAATTATCATTATACTTTCATAAGTAAGATGTTTTGGATCTTATAAGCTCTTTAAGAAAAGGTTAACTTCACCTATCTTGTTTTTAAAATATCTTATAAGTTCTTCAAATAACGTCCAAAAAACAAAAACACACTCACAATTTTTTTAGTGTTTCAGTTTTAACCTTCATATAATTTATATCCCCCCAAAACAAAATTATCTATTTGTATAATTTTAATTCTAAGAGTCCGATGAATTATTTTGGTTATTATTACAATATAAAAAGCCTAGGGTAAATTATATTTTGCTATCCGAACTACGCCCATTTTTACACTTCGCTATTGAAACTTTTTTTGTGTCACCTTACCATATCAACTTTGCGAAATTAGTACTTTGCCATATATGATCGTCTTTTTATTGATTTTAGGCCTGGAGAACATTGCATGTTGCGCATATGTGTGATGTTTTTTCGATAAAAAACTTGGTTGAGAAATAGTTATAAATGGCAAAGTGTAAAATTTTGTAAAATTAAGATAGTAAGTTGACACAAAAAAAATTTAGATGCCAATGTGTAAAAACGGTCATAGTACGGATGACAAAATATAATTAATCCAAAAGCTTATTACGTCTAACACTCTAATGTCATACAAGCTCAAGCATCATATTTATACGAATAATTTAAGAACTTATTTTAAAGTAAGAATAAATATCTATAAAATCTTAAAATATCTTATAAGATCTAGAAGCATAAGATGTTTCAATTAAAATTAGCCAAATACCCTCTAAGTTTCTTTTATAAAAGCAAAAATGACCTAAGCTGATTTTTTATCAAACCTTAAGATGCTGAGAAATATCTCTGTCATCAATGTCGCACAGTATTTATCCTTGTCACTTTCACGTATGTACACCAGCATGTAGGCATTAGACTGCCTCGTAAACTTGAGGGGGGCATTATATGGATTCGTCGTCATTACATGCTGTCAAGACATAAATGAAAAGGTAAGAAAGTATCAACATGTTTTAACAAAAGCTGGAAAGATGAAAGGAGAACTTACTTCTTCTTCACCTCCATAAAGCTCGTCTAAAGCCTTTATTATGTCTTATTTTGTCACTCGTTCATCATGGAATTTATACCTGAAACCATTGTTTTCGAAATCACCATATTGCATTCCATAACTCCAAAGTTTGCAATTTACATGCCAAGCCTTAATTCTATTAAATTTATTTCATAGAAAAAATTAATAGTGTACCAAAATCACACATAGTGTGTCAAATGAAGCTAGTTAAGTTTAAGCTTCTAAGACAATACAAAGCTAAAGAACATTTATAAATATAGATATGCAATTTTTTATGGATTAAATTCCATAACTAACTCAATACCACTGGTTGGATAGAGTTGGCCTTATGAACGCATAATAGTGTCTGCCGTGCACACCACCACTATGGAACAAAACACTGCAAAGAAAGAAAATAGTCAGAATGCAAATGTAAACTAAGTTTCTGGGACAAAATGAATGAAATCTCCTTGTGTTTTAGGCTAAAAACACCCCCCTATTTTCAGAATAGGCTAAAATCCCCTTCCTGTTTTCTTTTAGTCAGTAAAAACCCGCATTCTGTTAGCAACTAAGGGGAACTGGAGGAAACGCGCATCTACTGCGTTTGGTAGTTATTTTCTGCGGTTTAGGTCATATTTAACGATAATTTAGACTAAAATACCCCTCTATGGGTTTATATAGTATACAAAGGGCTTTTTGGCTTATTTTGTGTCTTTCCTTTTGGCATTTCAAACCCTAAAAATAAGTATTAAATTGCTATATTAAATTTAAATTAAAACATTAAATTATATTTAATTTATTTAATATTAAATTATTTTATATTTAAATTCAAATAATTTTGTAATTGTTACTTATTAAATCTAAAATTATTTTTAATTAATTAAAATATATATTTAATTACAATAATTATTATTATAATTATTATTAATTATCCAAAAATATTTAATTATTATAATTGTTTAAAATATTCATAATTAACTAAAATATATTTTAATTAATATAATTAAAATTAATTACAAATTTGAAAAAAAAGAAAATTTGTTATTTCGCCCCTTTTTCGCTGGAAACTTGTTTCTAAGTTTTCAGCGCTGTTCGGACGAATTTACGACGGTCAATGGTACCATTAGAATCCTCTCTTCATGACGAATATTTTCATATCTTTAATTTGAGTTTTCATCAATCATAAAGAGTGGGCTCAAGTAACGATTGCCGAACATATTTGCCGTTGATTCATCTACGTCTCGTTGAATCTTGATCTGAGACCACTACCATCATAATCGTCTCTTCAAGACGATTCTAACGAGACCAACCTCACTGAATTTCTTAAAATATTTATGGAGATATGATGATTTTAACAAAATTTCATCGCCGGCGATGAGATTTTGGGGGGGAAGCCGGGGTTAAGTGGGTGGGGATGGGAGCGCAGCAGGGGGGTAAAGGGGTGGGTGAGGTAGTTAGGTTTTTTTTCTTCAATATATAATAATAATATATTTTTAAAAATTTTAAATTATTTATATAGAATATAAGTTAAATAATTTGTTCAATCTAGACCTTTTATTTTTTTAAAATCTAACAATTGAGATTAGTTGATTAGATCTAACGATCAATATTTGAACAAAAAATATCCAACGGTCATTAAAATAGAAAATAATATATATTAAGTAAGGGTATCACGGTCATTTTCTATAAATTAACACCATTAGTTGGATTTAACGGAGAGGGGGCGATTGAGCTGAGCTTTACAAAACATATTGGAGCTTTTAGCCTATTCTTAAAAAGGGGGGGTTTTTCTTGCAGACTTTTTAAAACACGGGGGGGTTTTATGAATTTTTTCCAAAGTTTTGCAAGTGTCAAGAATAAGAAAATTTAGAGATGTTGCAATTTGAATAAGAAAATAATCGCAATGGTCAATTTATATTTTTTGAATTTTGGCATTTTAGTTCTCTGTGTTACTGGATTTGCAAAATAGGTTCTATCTCATTCAATTTTTTTTCAATTTTTGTCCATACTAATGGGAGCCAAAGTCCAAATTAAAGAAGAAGCATGTGTGAGGAATATGTTTTTCTTCGGCAACATTTACAAACTCTGGTGATTGAAAGACCAGAATTGAAAAAGTTTTACAAGTTTACATGACATATTTGCTACACTGGAAAAAGAAATGACTAAATCGTCATAATGCAAAGGATACAGGATGAAAAATTCATTTAAGCTAAATAAAGTATAAAGAAAGGATTTGCCATTACAGAAATTGCAGGTTGTAAACACCGTTCAACGTAAATAGTAAGCACAACAAACACACGGTGCCACAGATGAATGCTTAATACATTCATCAAGATAATATCACATTCATAAAGATTGCTAAATGGTTTGCAAAACCGCCAATCCAATTGGCTTTCTGGTCACCATTTCTAACATGTTAGTCAAGGATTCTGAATGATGTTTGCACTTATTTCGCAAAGAAGGGCCATTGGAAGAGAGAGTTCTAAGCTCCTCTCCAATGAATGTAAAATCTTTAATTGAGTATTAACATAATTACCATTCTACTCTTGGTATTGGTTACCAATGAATTCATAATCTGCGGATGGTTTTTAGGTGGTGATGAGGAGTAGAAAAGGCGAAACAAGAAGGTCCTAAGATTTAACGATAGCAGGGCTATTGCTGCAAAGACTAAGGACTCAATTAGTCTTAGTGGTAATCATGTTAGGATAGTGTTTCCGTAACCTAGAATGATCGAAAAAGTATTTTCAATTATTGTTTGACAATTTTGATACATGTTTTGATCAATAGAGTCTTTTATTTGACATTAATGGGATTCATATCTGCTAGGTAAACTATAAAATACTATCTCATAATTGAATTATGCATACTAAAATAAAGAATAAAATGATAATCAAAAGCGAGACTTACAGTTCTGGCTGGACAATCTCTTCTAGTCGAGCATGAGAAAGAGTGCTGGATTCAAAGAGTACTAGAAATAGGCGACTTGGATCCATTAGCTTTGAAAACCTTTTCTGAGAAGGAGAAAGACTGCAAAAGCTCTTTCGTGGGACAAAATGAGCTAACCAATTAGACGTTCGATTGGATTTAATGTGGACATCTGTAAGTCACGAAAATACACAAAATTCATATGGGGTTCACAAATCTATTTCTGTTTGATCAGGTTCAATGAATTAGACTCAGAGTGGTGAACCATATTGATTACCTTTAGATTGGATCGAGAGGGTGTGCATTTAGTGGTAGTTCTTAAATATCGAGAATGAGAATGTGACTCTCACTAGGTGAAGTTCTTCTTGAAAGCACCACGGTTGACAGGTCTCTAGTAAGGAAGAAATTGGACATTATTTGATTGGTGTTTCACGAAAACAAGTTGCCCTTATTGTATGATGAAACTGTCGTCCTACAAAGAACTTGAGTTAATGGGATATCCCATACGCTTCAAGGAAATAGTGGGAGTAGGTTTTTATAAGACTTCTAAAAAATTCATTCGTAATACTATCTCTAACTGTTCATATCCCATTCCTTGTTTGTCTAAGAAATTGGATTACAATCCAATAGGACATAAGGAGGAAGGATGTGGGACATCTGTTAGAACCAATATTTTGGAGCCTAAGGATTCACTATGAAGTTCAAACTAGGTTTAAGACTTCAATAACTGGAATATTCGGCATATCAAAGGATCATACTAGGTATGATTTGATAAAATGAGCCTAAGATCAGTTAGAGTTGGATTGAGTTCCAATGTGTTTAGTCTGTAAACGTCTTACTCATTTAGAATGAGGTTAAGATGTTTGGGAAATACTAAGGCATTAATAAAATTGTTCACGACATACTCCATAAAAGGAATTAGATTCCTATATTAGGGATGGGCTGTTCAAGTTGCAGTCATGTTTGACTGATGAGAAAGCTTAAGTTATTGAAGACTCAGTTGCGTCTAACGAATCAGAAAGCTCAGGTGTCTAGGATATCCCTTACGTCTTTGTCGTAGTAGCACGAAAGTATTAGTTCAGTGTGTAGGACCTGATGTTGTGTATGCTTTGGGCATGCCACAAAATATATTAGAAATACACCAATGTGGCAATAGATAGTTGTCAAGAGTAGTCTTTGATACGTGAATAGAGATTAAAGAAGTATTTCTAACACACAATTTTCTGGAGAGTTGATTCTGGAAAGGTAAAGGGATGTCATCTTCCAGATTCATATGAACAGTGGATAAGTCCTCAAAGTAATAGAATATTCGAACTTGATGGTGAGCGTGATTGCTTGGAAGGATTTCAAGCAGATGTCCCATCTGAATGTTGGACGACTTCAATAGGCCGGTCTTGAAAAGTGGTTCGGATAAAAAAAACACATCCATTGGATAGATGTGATGCCTAGCAAGGCCGAGCCGATTATAGAGTTGGAAGCGAACGACAAGGCTAGGGCGAGAGCCTTACGGGCCCGAGATTTGATCACAAGATCTAAAATTATAGCCTTATGATGCAGGCTTGCCATGCCATATCTCATATGGCATTTGGGGCACTATGTTAGATAGCGCCATGTTAAGCAATTTGGCCGCCGACTTAAGAGTGTGACCCCAGAAGGAGGGATCAATTTTGTAAAACTCATTATGGATTGAACCATGTCCAACAGGGTTCGATTCCTCCTTTCAGCCACGCCATTAAGTTGTGGCATTCCAGGGCGTGTCCATTGAGAGAGAATTCCATTCTCCTGTAAGCAATCATTGAATTCACCACTTAAATACTCTCCACCTCGGTCTGACCGAAGGGTTTTAATTTTACGGCCAGTTTGATTCTCAACTTCAAGTCTGTACTGTTTGAACATTCCAAAGGCCTCAGACTTGTACCTTATTAGGGAAATATAACCATACCGTGAGTAATCATCAGTTTATTCAGTACGAGTATCCTCCTCTAGCCGGAGTATTTAATGGTCCACAGACGTCCATATGGATCAAATTCAAAAGACCGTTGGCAAGTGCACTTTTTCCAACAAAAGGCTTATTGGTCATTTTGCTTTCCGGACAGGATTCGAAAGTTGGTAGGTTGTCCAAATCGTCTACCTCTAGAATTTTTTAGTCTACCAACTTTCTCATCCTATCCTTTGAGATATGGTCTAGCCTTGCATGTCAGAACTGTGCGTTTTCATGATTATTTAATTTTCCCTTATGTTGGGCAGTCATAATTCAATTGGACTGCTGGAGAATATAATGACCATTGACTAATGTATCAACCAGATGAGGGTTATTATTAATCATCAAGTAAAAACTATTTTCATTGATTGTAAATTTATAACCAGCATTGTCTAAAGCATGAATGGAAATAATATTCTTGATCATGCTCGGTAATAATAACAGTCTTTTATGTCTATCCAAATATGATCACTAATAACTAAGTTGAGAGATCCCATGGCTTCCGCAGCGACGACCTTCGCATCGCCTAGCCTTAAAATTATCTCGTCCTTACCTAATCTCCTGCTTCTTGCTAGCACCTGCAAGTTATTGTAGATGTGAGCTCCAAAGTCGGTATCCAATACCCAAGAAGCAGAATTATTTATCATCTTCACTTCAATAACATACCTAGGTTGGAGAGGAGTTGGGGGCACTCTCTGTTCTAGTGCCCCTTTTCTTAGAAATGCATGCAAACATCATTTGCCTACGACCATCGAGAATCGCCAACCTTCCCTTTCCCTTTGCCTATTCCCATGAGAGGAATAGGGGCGCTCGGAGATCTAACAATGATGGAATGAGTGACTGAAAGCCAATTAGATTGGCAGTTTTTAGAACCATTCAAGCAATTTTTAATTAAGCAATATTGTCCCGACGAATATGGTAAGTATTCCTCTTCAGCACATGTATCTATTGTGCTTACCAAATTACGTCAAGCACTGATTTGAAGTCACAATAGATGCCCAAAGACCACTTTAACAATCGTGCAGCAGTTGGACTGCGCATTGGATGGTGGTGATGAAACCAACTACCAAGGGTTAGGTTTGAAATGTTCCAAGTCAAGGATCTCGAGATTGGGCATTAAGAGCCCTACTGAGACTTGCATTAATCGCATTGATGACTGCCGTATTTCATCGGTGATAGACATGAGATGTCTACGCAATCTTAGTGGGACGATTGGCTAGGGGATCATCATATGAAAACCTTGGAAGTTTGGCCGGTATAACTTGAATCCCTTGGTCCAATAGTATGGGAGTAGTCCTTAGATTTGAGGAATCACGAAAGTCACGTGCATACGATGAGTATATCTTGGGTCTGTGCGAGAGGTGATCGTGTCTCAAACATGATCATCATAAGACTTGTCTATTGCAGTCAAAGTTTGTAGTGAGAACGGTGCGTTCCAAGTCTAGCTGAAAGGTGAACCTAAAGAGTCACACAGAAATCACCGAGAAGGCACGAGGAACTAATTCCTTAAGTAATTGGATTACTTATAAATAAGAGTGATCCATTGGATGGATAAGCCCAAGAATAAATTAATAGGATTCATTTATGCTGGGCTTGTCTTTATTATTTAATAAATTGAACTTATAATATAATAGAGGCTTATTGAGCTTATATATTTAATTGAATTAAATATATGATGGATTTAATTAAGTGGGCTTTAGTTAAATTAAATTTAAATAAAATTATTTGGCCTTGTATTTTAATTAATTAAAATCGACCCCAACCCCTTAATTAAATTGGTGGAAATGATTAAAAGAGGAAATTATTAACTAACAAATTCACTTTTGGAAAGTGCCATATTAGTCATCCTTTATCTCGAATAAAGAATTATATTATCTTATGGATGGTTAAACGAACCTAGATAAATTTTTATGCATCCATACAAGATATATATATATGTATTAGTTATTTGGAATAATTAATAAAATAATACATAATACACAAAATAATATCCTACACCCTAACTCCACATTTCGGCCGCCCCTCTTGTATACACACTTGGGGTGTATTTTTTTCCCTAATTTTCTTCGAGCAAAGAGGATTGAGAGATCCCAAATTTCAATTTGGTGTGGACGCAACTTTAGAGGGCTTCTATGCTGAAGCCTTGCGTCAACGGGTCAAATGAAGAAGATTCGAAATAAATCAAATCAAAAAATAATTCTTGATTTACGATTTATACGTCTCTCATTTTTAATTCAGTCATAGCCCCATTTATTTTATTGTTATATTTGCATAACTACATCATTGGCCCAGGAACTCCAAGGGTACACCTCTTGAAGTTATAGTTTTATTACGTTTCATTTCAATTTTCATAATTTTATATTACCCCGCTTCTGCTTGCCTGTTCACAGGCCGATCCACTCGCATTATCAGAGCCCGGTTTGATGTCGGTGCTATAGTTTTTTGTGAATAAGCATGATAATATGTTTTTATTGTGTTTGAAGCATGATCTATTTTTGCTTATTCTTGAATAATTGTATGAGAAAATTAATTTGTTTAATTTTTGTGGCTGCTGGGCTGCCGTCGCTGCTGACGGCCGACGGCTGGGCCAGTTTTCACCTTTTTCTAGAAAATTGGATTTTTAATTGTTGCACATTTTCTGAAAAACATTAATTTTTGCTGATTTAGTTTTCGAGAAAATTGGATTTTTTTTAAAACTAAATTGCTTCAGTTAATTTGGTTTATTTGTGTGCATTGGATGCACGAGACTTAATTAATTAATTTGGTTGATTTGCGTGCATTAGATGCACGATGTTTAGTTGAATAATTTTGTTTATTTACGTGCATTGGATGCATGAGACTTAATTAATTAATTTGATTTATTTGCGTGAATTGGATGCATGAGGCTTAATCATCCATTTGAGTTGCAAATTTTAAACTTATTGATTTCTCTATATAATTGTTCGTCGTGATATTGGATATCGCGATATTTTTTGGGATGTTTATTTTCTTTTCTAGCATGATTAATTATTATTATGTGCTAGAATGAATGTGAATGGATGATCACGGAGGCCTAGACCGCTTGTTGGCTGGGCCCACGTGCCCTTTTGATTTTATTTTCTCCTCCCTCCTCGTTTTTAGCCTTGAAATAATAAGACATGTTATCTCCCTCCTAACATACTCCCCTGGACTTCTGATTGGAATTTCTTTTTAAATTTTAATGAGAGTAGTATAGGACTTTTTGGTGAGATTTCTTTTTATTTTAAGCAAGCCTATGGAGAAGAAGGTCCATGGAGAAGAAGATCCACGGAGGAGGATGCCCATGGAGAAGACAGGACATGGAGATACCACAAGGCTCATCTATATGTTGATGGTGTAATAGCATAGGGCTATCCTAGATTGACCATAGACTCACTACTGGCTCAGTGAGTCACAGAGGTTGGGATTGTGATCATCCAACAGGGGTATACTAGGTTTCATTACAAGCGATGCATTTATTTAATGCTTTCGATATTTGATATTTATGAATGTAATGTTTTAAAAATAAAAAATTGACAACGCCAACAAATAATATTGTGGAACATAATAACTTTCAAATAAAACAATCTAACATATACACGTTAATAGAGAGATGCCTCATAAATATATTAAAAAATTAGGGAACAAAGAATTAAACATGAAAACTTAACATTAAGTGAAAATTTTGGAAAATAACTTAGACCGTGCCGGTGCTCTAATTTTCAAGTTCGCAATCTTCTTCTACTCCTTCACATGGGATATCCTAAAAACTGGCGAAACACCGCCGCCGGCCATCACCTGACGATTGTGATACGGAATTGTGTTGTGGATAGCTGGCACTGCATCTGGAGGTGGATGTGATTTTTTAATAATGTTTATGTTGGAACTTTCATACATGCTGGATATATTCCTGACCAATCTTTGTGTTGCAACTTTCTAGAAGTGGATGAGATTCTTAAACCATATTTCTCTTGGAATTTTCTTATTGTGGCTTCTTCAAGACTGGCCTGGAGAAGTGGGAAATTCTGATAATTGCAGCGGCGTAGCTGCAGAATTTATGGTGTAAGTAGAAGACATGGTCGAGAAGAGGCGGCGAAGCAGTAGGCAAAAAGGTGTGTAGAGCTACAAAATATGTGCCGTATGTTTGGTTCTATATTTAGAGTGTTTTGTTTTATTTTGGGAGATAAAGAGACAAAAATAAAGATAAATAAGTATGTGCTGGAAATAGTATGTAAGTTTGGATTTATATTTTAATATAACTTAAATAGTGTAAAATAGGCGTTGTAAGTTTGGTTTTGTATCTTGGAAGGAAAAATTCAGTAGTTATTATCAAATCATGTCTCTTTTATATTAATTTATAATTAGGATTAGTTACATTTTAGTATCAGAACAATGGTTGTTTTACACTTTGACATCTAAACTTTTTGGGTCAACTTACCATTTCAACTTTATGAAATTTTGCAGTTTGTAATTTATAACTATTTCTCAACCATTTGTTTTGTAAAAAACAAAATCCTAGGAAATGCACATGTGATACTTAAAGGTTATATAATGTGATATTGTTTACATATGAACAGTCTGTAATATTTTTTCCGTAGAAAGATCAATTCAATGACGATCATATATGACAAAGTGTAAATTTCACAAAGTTGAGATGGTAATTGACACAAAAAATAAGTTTCGGAGGCAAAGTGTAAAAATGCACATAGTTCATATGGTAAAATGTAATTTACCCTTATAATTATATATATTCTTTTACTTGTAGGTGGATTGAACTATATACATTATTGTATATATACTTTTGTATGAAAAATCATACTGAATTTATGTTTTATTTAAAAAATAATAAATATATATTTAATAAATAATTTTATGCACATTGGTAACGGGCTAAGAATTTATTTTGACGTTCTATTCGAATTACTAAATTTAAATAGACTAATTCAATAATATATTTGATGAATTTATTTAAATAATTTAATATTATAAAGTTTTTTATGAATTAGTAAAAACACACAACCACACAACTATGTTTTAACTGACATAGTTTTTTAATAAAATAGTATATATTTAAATTAATTGTAGCATGTTTATAAATAGAATGGATCTAAATTCATTACACCATATCTATAAATATGTATAAATTTAAATAGAATAGCAATAAATTGTACCATACTATAGAAGTTAACAAATACATTTCTCACTCTGTGTTTGTTTGCTAGATTAGAGAGTTCCAACAAAGAATGCAGAGAGTGAGAAGAACTCCGATTTCTAACCCAAATTGGGTTGCAGGAGACCCAAGAAATCGCTCAGTAGTGGTCGTAACTTCCACCGAAAATTCGTTGAAGACGGGTGAAACTGCCACCACCACAACAAGAAAACCCAGCAAATCAACCACCACCTTGATTTTTGCCATAGCTGCGGTGCTTACAATCGTGATTTGAAGCTCCAGAATCAACTTCTGCACAAAGAAGGGCTTCTCAAGGTAACATATTTTCGGTTGAGCACGTTTCCCCACCATCTCCGGCAGAACGAGGTGGTGCACAAAATGTGGGCGATGGCAGTTTGAAACCTGGCGGCAAATGACAACGAACGGTGGGAGCAGTGATGGTGGGAGAAAAACGTGAGAATGTACTTAAATGAATTTTGTATATGATGTTCAGAAATAAGGCAAAATCCAAAACAAAACAAAATACACACAGTCCAGGTGAATTAAATCGACCCAAACATGTGGCCTATTTTGGTTTATCTCGTTGATGGGCCGAAAATGAATAAAAGTGGTGTGATATTAATGTAATCTTATTTATTATAACCACCTACTCAATAAAAAAAAAAATTTTTTTTGATGGGATGGACTCTCCAAACACTCTCTGTTCTCTCACACACAGTACCAAACCTTCATAAACACACACTACAACTCTCCTCCACGGTGAACTTAACGACGAATGGGAGGACACCAGCGAATCTATTGCCGAGTGTGCGGATCATCGAGGAGAGGATGCTATCGATTTCTTGGATGTGTCTTAAACTGCACATGGAAAAAATAGTACCGACCAGGGAAGCAGCGACAATGGCCTCTCTATTGCTTCACCAGCGCGGCTAGCGGATGAGATTCATGCCTTCTTCAATATTGTAGAATTTTTGAATTTGGCGCACAAGATTGTTGATGATGGCGATGTTGTTTCTCTTACGGTGCGGGAAACTCTAAAACAGAAGTGGCAAGCGCGGTTTTTCCCTCTCCATCCACTCTGTGTTTTCCCAACCGAAGGGAATCCGCTGGTGTGAGTTTTTCGATGGGCGCGATGGAATTCCTCCGTCTTCGAGAATCAGGCGGATTTGGGTTCTGAAATTTCGCCTGAACCTGTTCTCGCAATTGTTGCACTGAAGGAGATGACATGTGCGACTCCTGCTACTGTTGTTGGTCCGTCGCCGCAGAATATGGTTACAGTAGTAGATATGGAGCAGACGAGGAAGGTGGCGCCCACCAGCGCAAACCCTAGATGCGCAATAGTTTTTGGGCGCGTCTGTTGCTGAATCAGCACCGGCGATGATGGAGGCTGGGTGTTGGGGATGTCTCAACCGTCTGGAAAGTCGTCGGCTTTGGAGAAGGAGATAGAACACGCGACGGCGGTGATCTTGCCGGCGACGAATAGTGTTGCGATTTCTGCTACAGCCTCGCAGTCGTAGTAGATTGATGGGTTCAGGCTACCTCAAACGTCTGGAAAACGACCGACAATGGAGGAGGGGATAGGTCATGTGCACAGGCGATAGTGCCTAGCTGGGCGGCGATGAACGACGTTGGAATTTCTGTTGCAGAATCTATGTTTCTGCAACTTGCCCGACCGTCTATTTCTGCTCCAGTGACAGTTTCAACTCCGGCGACTGAAACTGATTGGACTTTAGGTGTACACATGCACAATCCGACAGTGGCTAATATCTCATCCGGTAATACGAGTTTGTTTGTTGGAAATATTCCCCTACGTACTAGTTTTGAAATCCCAATTTGTGATGATCAAATTGCTTTTGCATTTAATAATTCCTCGCGGAAAACTTTGTCGTATGTTGCACCGGTAATGCAAAATGTTGCACCGGTAATTCCTCGCGGAAAACAGTGGCTAATATTACCGACGTTGGAATCGATTCGTGATGCGTGTCGTTGGTGGAAGGCAACAGTAGTAGGGAATTTTTTTGGCAAACGCCGGTACTTCCATCACCTAAAAGACTATGTGACTTCTATTTGGCCTTCATTGAGGGAGGTAATTGCCACGATGAATGGGTTATTTTTCTTCTAATTTACAACGGTTATGGATCTGTAAGATGTAATAGAAGGTGGGTCATGGCTATACCAGGGGCAACCGATCGTGCTCCAGAAATGACAACCAGGAATGGTAATATGTATGCTCAAACACACACAAGTCCCAGTGTGGATCAGATTGAGATACCTACCGGTTGAGCTTTGGACAAAGGAGGGATTAAGCACAATGGCTAGTGGAGTAGGGAAGCCACTGTATCCAGATGCTATTACGAGAGCATGCACGAGACTGAGTATCACTCGTGTATGCGTTATGCTCAATATTAGTTTGAAATTGCCTAAACACATCATCATTATGACCCCGGACAAGGATAGAGGGGAATCGCCATGCAAAGTGGACGTGGAGTACGATTGGCTCCCCCCAAATGTAATAGTTGTATGAGCTTGGGACATTTATCTAAGGAATGCTTGTTGAACAAAGGTGCAAAGTCTTTAAAACCCCCTGTAGAGATCTATGTTCCTAAAGTCAATGCCTCTATCCCCCAGGTTGATAAGGATAGCATTACACAGACGCCTCCTGTGAGGTCAGATCCAATAACGGGTCCTTCTAGCACCCAGCCCATTGGGGAATCGGTTGATGCTTCCTTGCAACTGTCAGTTGCTCGTGAGCCTCCCAGCGAGCAAATAAGCACGGAGGGAAGAAATAAGGGTAAGGAAGTAGTCATATTCAATTCCTTTGATGCATTAAACTTCATTGATGATGCAAAAGCATCTACGAGGGGTCCTAATATCAGTAGCCCCATTACTGGTGACCCATGTTGAATGATGCATTCTGGAACATTCGTCGCTTGAACAAGAGGGACCACTTGCTAGCTTTGAAGGACCTAGTAGTTGAGTTCAGGTTACATTTTGTTGACCTCTTGGAAACCCAGGTACGTGTGAATAATGTATTTCGTATATACGCTGTTATTTTATTTCAGTGGAAATGGTTTGTTGGCAATGAGACTACTGGGAATCATATATGGATTGCATGGCATGATATTTCATTGATTTTAATGTGCTTATACGTGCATGCAATGAACTGATGATTTCATTGATTTCATGATCTGGGATCCCAGTTTATACACTATCGTGTGATTGTACGTGCATGCAATGAACCGATGCTTATTATAGTTATTTATGGTGCTAATGAAGTTATTAATTGACATGAGTTATGGGAATCTTTAAATATGTTGGGTAATCAGTCGATGGATGAGCCGTGGTTAGTGGGGGTGACTATAATGCGGTACGTGATCTCAGTGAGGTTTGTGGCACCTCTGGAGACATAAGGATGGTCATGGAGAAATTTAACGCGTGTATTCAGTCAATTGCTTTGCTTTCACTTTCCATGCAGGGTGAATGGTATACATGACATAGTTGCAGCACGACTTCGCGTAGTCTATGGAAGTGACTAGACCCGATGCTTATTAATGATACATAGCTCACACGATTCCCCACATTGTCCTACACGAGTCTCTTGCCCCGAACTTCGGACCACTCGCCGCTTGTATTGAATCGGGATAGACAGATGCAACTTAGAGGTATGTTTAGATTTGATAACTACCTTACTCTATCACCGAATTTTATTCCTAGTGTGCAGAATGTTTGGGAACATGCTATTGTAGGTGTGCCTATGTATGTTGTTGCACGGAAGCTGAAGACTTTAAAGCCTGTCTTCAGGCAGCAGAGGAGAAATAAGGGTTACATTTCATGCAATGTTCAACTAGCAAAATGTTTTCTTGAGACAGCCCAAACATTACTCAGTATGGATCGACAAGACGAACTATTACTCTAACTGAAACACTACTTTCGGATGGTATACACCAAGGCAGTGAAGCTCGAGCAAATCATGCTACAACAACTGGAAAGATGCGGTGGATGAAAGGAGGGGACCAATGCTCGAAAGTCTTTTTTCGCAAAATAGCCCAAAGAAGAACTGCTCGAAGGATCTTACAGATCAATGACGAGCAAGGGAACACCTATACAAAGCCAGGAGGGTTTATTCATGAGTTTATCTCCTTTTACCTGGTTCTATTAGGAGGGGTATGAAGACAACAAGCAATCAATATTTGGTACTTGAGACCGTGGACGAGACATGTGTTGACTGAGGAGGACACCCAACTTCTCCACAAACCAGTTACAGCCGATGAAGTCAAGCAGGCCATTTTTGACATCACAAACGACAAGGCACCGGGACCTGACAGTTATACGTTCGTGTTTTACAAAACAACCTGGTCGATTGTGGGAACAGAAGTCACGTCAGCTATTCTGGACTTCTTTGCATCAGGTAGGATGCTAAAGCAAATCAACACCACGCTTCTAGCATTAATCCCTAAGGTACACTCCCCTATGATGGTCACAAATTTTCGCTCTATTTCTTGCTGTAATGTCCTCTATAAGATCATTGCTAAAATTCTTATTCAGGGATTGAGTTTGACTTTGGATAAATTGGTAAGCCCTTATCAGGCGGCTTTTGTTCTGGGTCGCAGTATAGGCGACAATACTATGTTAGCACAGGAACTCTTTACAGGATACAATCAAGCACGACTTCCCCCACAATGTGTGCTTAAAGTGGACATTCGGAAAGCCTATGACAAGGTAGAATTGGATTTCCTTCTAGTAGTTCTGCACCTATTTGGGTTCCCTGCACAGTTCATTTGATGGGTGGAGGAGTGTATCACATCACCCTCATTCTCGGTTGGTCTTAATGGCAAACCACATGGTTTCTTCGCAGGGTTACGAGGGTTACGATAGGAATATTCGTTGTCACCATACCTATTTGTCTTCGCAGGGTGGTTACGATAGGGAGATGTATGTAAGCCAACTGCAGAGGGAGGATAGGGCTTAAGAAACATCACTATTCTTAACCGTGCCTTAATGAGTAAGAAATTATGTGATGTGATTCATTGTGAAAGAACATCCATATGGGTGGAGTGGTTGTACCATGGGCGCTTGCATGATAGGTCCATTTGGACAATTTCTGAGCATGGAGGTTCGTGGGGTTGGAGAAAACTCCTTCGCCTATGTACCGATATTCGACCATTGGTGGATTACCAAGTGGGTGATGGAGCTACCTTCTATTTGTGGCAGGACCCCTGGCACCCCCTCAGACCACTTATTCAAAGGCTTCTACGTGGCCCACATCTCACTGGTCTTGGACTCTCGGAGAAACTTAATTGGGTCATTATGGGTAGGCATTGGCACTAGCCCTCATCACGGACATGTTTGGAGATTGTACAGAATTTGCATCGCTATATCGTATATTACACCCGGCGGGACCCAAGGTAGGCTGGATTTCACTACCCTCGGGCTCCCTGATGATCCCTAGACATACATTCATAATATGGCTCGCTATATTAGGGAAACTATCCACGGCAGATAAACCGTGGTTGTCTTATCTTGCCACCTGTGTTCATTGTGATGAAGGCGCAATAGAAACATATACACACTTATTTTTCTGATGTTTTTATGCTAGACGATGCCTCGTAGCTGTGAGACAGGATGTTCGATTCACATGGCCGAACTGAGACTAGGCATTAGACGTGGAGTGGGCTACTAGGAAGTGGAGAGGAAAACATATCATCAATTTATCCTACCGTGCACTACTCGCTTGATGTGTCTATCATATCTGGAGAGAGCGGAAGTTGCGCCGCTTTGAGTATGTGGATCGACAACCGAGCACCATCGCTTCCATCATAGTGGACGACGTTGGACAGAGAATCATTAGTGCTAATTTATCACACTCTGTTAGTACTTCTGCATTATATAGACTATGGCGTATCGCATGACCTGTCATGGGAGAAACCTATATTTGACTATTATACTGTAAGCATGTACCTTTTTATTAAAGAAACTTACATTTACCCAAAAAATAAATAAATAAATAAACTTACACAAAAACCCTTACTGTATATATCTCTTTCAATAAATCTAATTCCTCAGACTTAACATTTTATAAAAACACACATATATCACACAAGCTAAATGAACATTTATATTGACATTAAATCTCAGGGGATAAGGTAATTATCCATTTTAATTTGTTACTTTGTCCTTTCACATGTTCTTATACATAAGAAAATTTTAGTCCTACTAACCTTAAAATATGACACCACAATGTCCTATTAGCCTAGCATAAAATATTGTCATGTAATGTTATATTGATTAAACCACCACAATTTTCTAACGCTATTGAAGGCTTCTAAACATAGTGATAGAACTGCACAATGGTAAAACTAAAACAATATAATAAACAAAAATTACTGCAGAATAGCAGAAACAATTTAAATAGCTCTTCAATCTATCTCTTTATCTATCTATCTATCTATCTATATGCATTTCTATATATTCAATTAAAAAAATAGACAATCTCCCAACAGTAATGTACATGAAGCCAAGTATAATTAACAATTACAAGTACTATATACAATTCATACAACGAATATAGAATACGATCCTCACTGTCCATTCTAAAACAGTTGATTGGTCATCCACGACACAAATCTAGAACACCCACAATAAACTGTTGGATTACATATGAATCGACATGAAACCCTACAGCAAGAGAAGCTTTCCAATGTATGTACAAATATGTATATTGCACTCTCAACTTTGACAAATGTTTTATGGGTGAATGCAATTCACCCCCTGTAATATTGAAAATGAGTACATTATCCCCTATGAAAAAAATATAGCAATTTACCCCTATATTTTTTCGAATGAAGCAATTTAAAAACATAAGGAGGTAAATTGTTGTATTTTAAAAATTACAGGGAGGTAAATCGCTATTTTTTTTTAGCAAAAACCACCTAGAGGTGGGGGGAGCTTTTCGGAGTCCCTAGTCCTTCTACATTAAAATGCACAAAATAGTTACAGCAGGGAGAGTTACCTCCCTAGAATTTCTAACAAAGCCGTAACAAGGAGTACTACTCCCTTACAGATAGAGCAATATTAAACAAGGAGTGCTACTCCCTTACAACAAAAGACAGAAATAGTTGTACTAGAAAAATTATAGCGAGTCAAATCGCTATTTGTTTTTTCATAAAGGGATAATTTACTCATTTGCGATAGCACAAGGGGTTGTTTGCATTTTCCCCTATGTTTTACTTATGATTTTTCAAGATCTGGCTATGTAAGGACCCCACTGGCGGCCACACTCCTAATTGTATATCCTCAAAGGTTTGTTATGTGAGGTGCGATACTAGAAAGAAGAGGTCATTGCAGACCTTAGTTAAAACTATTCTTATAGAAAACACAAAAATATCACTGCAACTGCAGATATAAAACAAATATATGTCATGAATTCGTGAAGTCAGTACGTTGCATGCCTTATCTTTGTTTTTAGAGAAACTAAGGTACGTCTTGTGTTCTATGGCATACCATATTACATTTTCTTTTTACACGTAAGGGTCAGGACTCATAACATAGCAATCAACTTATTTATTCAGTAGATAGCTAAAAGGACATGTAGCATGAAATGAAATTTTTAAATAATATTTGGTTCAATTTTGATTCATCTCCGAGATGGGCCAAAATATGGACCATATTTACCTTAATTTGTTTTCAAAGTTTTGGTGGTGTTTTGAGATGTTTTGAAATAGTGACTCATTTATTTATTGTGAAAATAAGTCTACACTAATTATAGGCCCCTACAACTAAAAAAATTAGATGCATACTCATACATATATATAAAAGAGACATGATTTGAAAATGAACAGTAGTTTTTGTCTCCAACTAAACAACACCAAACATACCATACTTATTTTATATTATCTCCAAAAACAAATCCAAACATACACACTATCTCTAACAAATACTTATTTATTTTTGTTTTTCTCTCTCTATCTCCACAAAAGACATCAAAACAAGTTAAAAGTGAAACCAAACATAGTGTTAGGTTTTCTGCAAAACTTTAGGCAAGATTATCAACATCAAGTAACAAATCAAATTTATTAAAAAAAATGAAAACAAAATAAGGTATAGATTACCTGATTTGTTGCAGGAGCCTTGTAGGGGTATTGTTAACGTGTTCCAGTCGAAGATATTGCTCCCAAGAAACACAAATATTGCTTCTCTGAAGATTCAAAACATATTATGAAATTTAAGCGCATCTATATATAAATATTGTCACAGAGTGCGTCTGTGTGAGAGAGTGAGTGAGACCTTGAAATGGTCGAACAAAGTATCTGAGTCCTCCAAGTATTCTGCTTGACTATGGGACACAAAACCAAATCTCCACTGCATAAAATCGAGAAGATTCAAGCAGAAAGTAGACGTTGTAGCATGCCTAACCACATAAGCATCATACCATCATTTTCATTTAAAGTGATTGTAACAATTAGGCTCGGGTTGTAATACGTTTGAAAATTCCTCATCTTGTACTTGCAACTTGTTCTGCACACGAACTTTGATATGAGACAAAGTTTCACCATCATTGATCATCAACAAAAATGGCTCACCAAGAGTTTTAATTCACCGCCAGAATCAAAATGAATATATAAGAATTAAAAGTAAGAAAATGAAAAAGATGCACTTATAGTTGAATTAGAGAGGTAGAACGAGTACAAATATCTGAGGAAAACTATGAAGTAATGAACCGAAAATACTACCGTCTGGTTTTGAGCATCCTCATGCATGAAGTGACACACTTAAATCAAACATTTACTTGGGCCAAGAAATTTCTCTTCCTCTGGAATCTGCAATGAGAAATTATAAAAGTGGAGAAATTGCTGATATTAAAAATGAACATATGGGGAAGCCAATTTTAAAGGAAAAAGTGTCGTATCCTATCAAAGACACAGTACTAACATGGAAAGAAATTAGCAAGATATTTTTTGTTATGTGTATCACCTGAAAAATGCAAGCATTTATATACATAGACACACATATGTATAGAGATAGAAACATACCTCCTCCGCTCGTAAAGTCGAGCGATTGTCATTTATTGTTGCGATCTTATCACTATTAGGATATATCTGTAGGAACTTGGAGTTTCAACAACTTAAAAAAATAAGAATAGAAGGCTAGACATAAGGAATTTCTAACATCCATTTGGAAACACAATATACAATTTACTAAGTGAAGACGACTTGGGCAAAATACAAAAACCTAGCAAGTACTGAGACTCAACTTCCAAGTCAGAGTGCATATCTCCAGCACGTGCAATTTGTGTGCAGTCAACCCATACAAGATTTTTCATAGTAAAATAAATTGAATTTAACTATTTAAGTTGGATTATTAAGTAAAAGTTTAGAAGAATATTATTTTGATATTAATATTACGAAACTAATGACTGAAACAAAAAGAAGATGGAATAATTCAGGACCTTATAGATCTTGTGCGATAATACTTCGAGCAACCTGAGCTCTACATTTGGATGAGAAAGTTTCACTTGTTTAACGTAAACATTGCAACAGTTAAAAATCATATAACGCAATGCTATGCGACAAATCTTAGAATTCTAGGAACACACACACGCACACTCCCGGTAATAAATTGTCAGCAATATTACCTTCTCCTTGAGATACTCAAGCACATTGCCAACAATGCTTTCTTTTGGCAGCCTAATGCTTTGAGTTTCCAGCTATATATGGAAAACAAATAAGATATTTAATGTTTGCTAAATATGTAATAAATTTGCAAGTCTTGCATATGTATGCACTTGTATAGGAGCATAATGTCCAATTCTGAATGAATACTCACTTCAGAGTTTGCCGTATAGCTGAAAGCTAGTTTGAGGATTCTCAACTCATGCAATTCTAGCAGAGGTATATCCACTACAAAAAGTACAGAATACCAGAAAGCTGAACAAAAAAGTAATGCTTTGTTAGTTTCACACCCTCATCAAATGAACCCAGACTTAGAGTTATATGAATGCGTACTTGGTCGTAATGCAACAGCATCTCTAACAAGTTTCTACTCCTCAATATCTTATAGGATGAGCTTTTGGTCGCTGAGAGTAGATATTGTGTGATGTAAGCCGTAGATTGGACAGATCATCGACTCCGAGTTGGTTCGCTACTTTTTTAACAACTTCATCATATGAATCAAGCTTTGACCTTCCGAATTAGTGGAATTTGAATAGCAGCATTAAGTGGATCAATATTACCCGTTATCACATAGGAAATTACACTCTAGAATTAAAAGTCTGTCTTCTATTGAACTCATAGTTGTAAACAAAATTCATCCTTTTCAGGCCTTTCCAAGGAGCAAAAGTGGATAACCTGCAGAACAACAAAACAAAAATGCCAGGACATATTAGATGAAAGTTAGAAGCATTACATCATTGCTTTAACAAGAAGGTAGTTACGGGGAAAAATAATACTTTTAGACTTAGAACCATTATTTTGGGGTCACTGAAAGGAAATAGATGTTATAAATGGGGTACATTGAGTAACTAATAGTGTCCAGGTATGTACACGCACATGCACATTAAGATAATGGGAATCAAGACCAGGTGCAAGAGAAAGAGCAAAAATTATAAAGAATCTTGGAAGATAATATGATGAGGTCACTCGATAATATTATACTACGATATGATTCATTGTTTCTCAGAGGTGGCAATGTACAAATTTTATATTTTGTATATTTTTAAGCAAATAATAGCATCAAATACCAAAATACATCAATATGTAAAACCTTTTGTAGTCAAACAAATATACGTGCTAGGAAAGTAATTATTATGCTTTGTTCAGGCAATTAACGTATACAATAGTCAATATGAGGCACAACATCGACTATATGATAAAAGGGACCATTTCAAGGAGGAGAAACACAAAGAGAGAAAATAAAAGAGAAGTCGAAGAGCAATAAAGCACACAAACATATGCATCACACTAAGATAACGAGAAACAAGGAGCAAGAGAGGGAGAAATAGAAAGAGGGAGGAATTTCGAAGAATCGTGGAAGATAATATGATGAGATTTGTTAGGAATTTATCCATTAAGTGATGAACCCAAATGAAACAATAAATACAGAGATAATGGTGGATTTTGAAAACCCTTATACAATAATTTTCAGATCAATGAATAAAGAAAGAATAACAGAAAAAAAGCAATACGGAAAGCAGTAAAGTAACAAGCTCAGGAGCCAGATCCGGCAACTGAATGCCTAAGCGCCACCACCGGCCGGCAACCCTCATGGTTGCAAAAAACCTACAAAGCCACCAAGACATAAAGATCCACAACAAGACCACTTAGGCTTCATTTAGAATCACTCAAAATTCCACTAAGAAGTTTCTTTCACACTCAGCAAATATTCTCACAAAGTATTTCACGAAAAGGGGTTTTAGTTTTGTTGTTGTTCTATCTCTTTAAAATCGTAGAAGACCAATATATATATATATAAACATATATAGAACACAGAGAACAGAGATAGAAAGAGGGGAGATGATGAGAGATTTTCAAGAGCATTGGAAACTTAGAAAGAGGTGAGATGATGAGAGATTTCCAAGAGCATTGGAAACTTTAGAAGAACAAAGCCAGAGATAGAAAGGAGGGAGAGGAAGAGGCATCCGCTGAATAGTGGAAGAATAGGGTTAAGCAGTGATTTAGGGTTACGTAGAAGAAGGGTCGGGCCAAGAAATGGGCCGGGCAACGAGTGGGCTACCTTCCAAGTGGGGGGTGGGGGGTGGGTCATGGGCCATGGGCGAAAAAATCCAACAACGTCATTGGATAATGTAACATTATACTCCAGAATGATTCATGCTTTCTTGGAGAGACAATGTACTTGTTTTATATTTTCTATAATTTTAATCGAATAATTGCATCAGATATCCAAATACTTCAATAGGTAAAATTTTTTTATGAAATAAATAATATGTGCTAGGAAAGTAATTTAATTGCACTATCTTTAGGTAGCTTATACAATAGTCAATATATCCAGCACATCACTGACTATGTGATAGAAGGGACTATCTCAAGGAGGAGAAACATGTAGAGAAAAATAAAAGATTAGTTCAAGAGCAAGCATGAAAGCAATATCTAATATGGCAGTGAAATAAATGAGTTGTTCATCTTAAGAGATTTGCAACATAGGGTGCTTGCAATAGCAAGCTCCAATGTGGCAGATACAAGTCTCATCTATGTTAGCCCTCTTATTGCCATTTTTAAGTATAAAATTCAGTAAAAATATAACGATTCATTTTCTAGGCGCGAGATATTGGATAAGCGTATACTCGAGATAGCTAGAGATATGGTTTTCATTCAAATGGAAAGCTACCATATGAAGTATAAAATTATAAAAAACTATTCATATTACACTACAAAGGGAACCTATAGAAGAGAATTTTAGTGAGAAGGAACTATTTGAAAGAATATCAAGGAGGACATCTAGTAGAGATATACTCTCATTAAAAATAACTAAAAGTTGAAGGTTAGAAGGAAGTCTGCAGGTGCATGCTCATCTGCACCTAGGTCCGAATGGAGGAATGTATAAAGTGAGTTTTGACATAAATGCGCATCCGCATCTATGTCGAGAGGGAGGAACCTAAGCTTGTCGTAAATGCTCATCCGCATCTAGGTGTGGAGGAAGGAAGACATGGAGAAAGTGTGATGTGCATGCTCATCCGCATCTAAGTTCAGGGGGAGGAAGGTGAGAAAAAAGTGAGCTTGTCTTGCATGGTAACTGGCGTCTAGGTCTAGAAGGTGGAAATTAAAAAATAAGTGTGATGCACATGCTCATTCGTGTCTAACTCCGGAGGGAGGAAACTGAAAACGTTGTGAGCATGATGTGCATGCTCTCCCATGTTTAGGTTCTGAGGGAGGAAGGATGAGAGAAAAGTCAGCTTGACTTGCATGCTCATCCATTTCTATGTACGGAGGGAGGAAAGTATGAGAGGTTTCATATTTCTCTAAATTTTAATAACCAAAAAATTGCAAGAAAGTTGAAATTTGTACATGGTTGTCAGTCTCATCAAATGAAACCTCCTTCAAAAGATTTTTTGGTTCAAGGTTAGAGAATAACTAGGAAACACCCAACATATCTAAAATATTCCTACAAAAACAAGCAACCAGGGGGAACAAAAGAATAGGATTGGGCATCTTTTAAGTGATGTGTTTACATTAAAGGAAAGCTCAAATATGAAGAAGTTCTAGTTGTGAAAGAGACAATTTGGAAAAATATTAATGAGCTATCGAAATGAACTATATGTCGAAAAGGTCCAAGTTAGACCAATATGGATTATGTTTGATACTTTAGGAAAAAATATTACCACAATGTTTATGAAAATGTACTGGAAGGCTATGTTGGTATCCAAAGAAAGATGGAATATCCGGGAAACGAAATAGCTTCCTTGTTTGAGCAGGCAGTAACTTTTGATACCAGACAATGTCCCCATCCTCTAGCTGCAATAAAAGAAACCGAAAAGTTATCAAAATACAATCTTTGTCCTGACAAGATACTTGTGCTTGTGATTTTTATATACCTAGTTTAATGTAAATGTAAGTCCCGTGTCAATGTACGCACACATGACTGTGGGCTCAAACTTTATCTCCTGAGAAGCAAAAAACACAAGATATCTTCACCATTTAAAATATATTTGGGCATTTTGTTAAAGATATCTTCAATATTTAAAATGAATATGTGCATTACATTCCATATGCATAGCAATTTTTAAGTCCTTGTAAAGAAATTGCATCTAACATGAGTTATATGTTCATCTCCATGACATTTGACAGATGTAATAATAGCTCCATTTAATGAAAACAATTGCATGTGGGTTTCATTTTAAGTTGCAGCTAACAACAATCTATTAGGATTGTTACCAGGATGTAGAAGTAAGCAAATACTATCTCCTCCATTCATACTTCATCAGGAGCATAGCCTGCAAGTTGATTTGACTTCTCTAGAATATCTGATGGCTTGTCAATGCTCTAGATAAAAAGTCTTCCAGCATAGATTAAAGGCCAATACTATTCTTTTATCTTTACTAGGGAATTACTCGTGTCTATCTTTTCTATAGATATTTGCTCCACATAGAACCTCATGGGAAACAAGGGAACAAGAAAAATACCTTAACTCCCCTTTCTCAGGCTCATAAAGCTTAAAGAACAGTAAAATGTCATCACTTTCTTTATCAGGGAGAGAGCCGGTGCGTAAATCCTTAATCATATTACAGAAATTTAATAAGACCAATGATGTAAAGAAAGGCCATCAAAACTCATTTACTGCATACATTTGGAATTACCTGTGCACGCTCTACTTTTAAAAACACCTGCAGCTCATCACTGGGATTGTTACTTGATAACCTCTTTAAATGGCTGACCTACATATAACAATCTGAAATGAGGGAGACCACCAATCCTACAATCATATGGCTGACATTCAAAATGTTAAGTGTCTTCAATTTAGTACCCATGTAAGTAACTTCGAAGTGGAAACGGTGTCGATCAAGATAAAAAGCAGAGCCAATCAACAAACTGTAATCACGCCTTCCACATAGATCAAAATAAATTGAATTTAACTATTTAAGTTGGATTATTAAGTAAAAGTTTAGAAGAATATTATCTTGATATTAATATTACGAAACTAATGAATGAAACAAAAAGAAGATGCAATAATTCAGGATCTTATAGATCTTGTGCGATAATACTTCCAGCAACCTGAGCTCTGCATTCGGACAAGAAAGTTTCACCTGTTTAATGTAAATTGCAACAGTTAAAAATCATATAACTTTATGTTATGCGTCAAATCTTAGATTTCTAGGAACACACACACACACTCCCGGTAATAACTTGTCAACTATATTACCTTCTCCTTGAGATGCTCAAGCACATCACCAACAGTGCTTTCTTTTGGCAGCCTAATACTATGAGTTTCCAGCTATATATGGAAAATAAATAAGATATTTAATGTTTGCTAAATATATAATAAATTTGCAAGTCTTGCATATGTATGCACTTTGTTAATTTCACACCCTCATCCAATGAACTCCGACTTAGAGTTGTATGAATGCATACTTGGTCGTAATGCAGCAGCATCTCTAAAAAGTTTGTACTCCTCGATATCTTAGAGGATGAGCTTTTGGTCGCTGAGAGTAGATATTCTGTGATGTAAGCCGTAGTTTGGACAGATAATCGACTATAAGTTGGTTCGCTACTCTCTTAACAACTTCATCATACAAATCAAGTTTTGACCTTCAGAATAAGTGAAATTTGAATAGCAGCGTTAAATGGATCAATAATACCAATCATAACATATGAAATTACACTCTAGAATTAAAAGTCTTTCTTCTATTGAAGTCACAGTTGTAAACAAAATTCATCCTTTTCAGGCCTTTCTAAGGAGCGAAAGTGGATAACCTGCAGAACAAAAAACCAATAAAGTCAGGATATATTAGATGAAAGTTAGAAGCATCACATCGTTGCTTTAACAAGAAGGTGGTTACGGGGAAAAAGAATACTTTTAGACTTAGAACCATTATTTTGGGGTCACTGAAAGGAAATAGATGTTATAAATGGGGTACATTGAGTAACTAATAGTGTCCAGGTATGCACACGCACATGCACACTAAGGTAATGGGAATCAAGACCAGGTGCAAGAGAAAGAGCAAAACTTTTAAAGAACCATGGAAGATAATATGATGAGATCACTTGATAATATTATACTCTGATATGATTCATTGTTTCTCGTAGGTGACAATGTACAAATGTTATATTTTGTATATTTTTAAGAAAGTAATAGCATCAAATACCAAAATACTTCAATATTTACCTTTTGTAGTCAAACAAATAATACTGGCTAGGAAAGTAATTAATTATGCTTTGTTCAGGCAATTGACGTATACAATAGTCAAGATGAGGCACAACATCGACTATGTTATAAAAGGGACCATTTCAAAGAGGAGAAATGCAAAGAGAGAAAATAAAGGAGAAGTCGAAGAGCAATAAAGCACACAAACATAGGCGTCACACTAAGATAACGAGAAACAAGGAGCAAGAGAGGGAGAAATAGAAAGAGCGAGGAATTTCAAAGAATCGTTGAAGATAATATGATGAGATCTGTTGGGAGTTTATCCACAAAGTGATGAACCCAAATGAAACAATAACTACAGAGATAATGGTGGATTTGAAAACCCTTATACAATAATTTCAGATCAATGAATAAAAAAAGAATAACAGAAAAATAGCAATACGGAAAGTAGTTAAGTAACCGGCTCAGGAGCCAGATCCGACAATCGAATGCCCAAGCGCACCGGCCAGCAACCCTCATGGTTGCAAAAAATCCACAAAGCCACCAAGACACAAAGATCCACAAAGAGACCACTTAGGCTTCATTTAGAATCACCCCAAAGAAGTTTCTTTCACGGTCATCAAATATTCTCACAAAGTATTTCAAGAAAAGGGGTTTAAGTTTTGTTGTTGTTCTATCTCTTTAAAACCATAGAAGACCAATATATATATATATATAGATAGAACACATAGCACAAAGATAGAAAGAGGTGAGATGAGGAGAGATTTTCAAGAGCATTGGAAGCTTGAGAAGAACAAACCAGAGATAGAAAGGAGGGAGAGGAAGAGGCATCGACTGAATATTGGAAGAATAGGGTTAAGTAGTGATTTAGGATTAAGTAGAAGAAGGGCTGGGTTTGCGGGCGGGGTCGGGTAATGGGCGGGGCAGCAAGTGGGCTGGCATCCAAGTGGGGGGGGGGGCATGGGCCATAAAATCCAACAACATCATATGAAACAAATAATATGTGCTAGGAAAGTAATTTAACTACGGTATCTTTAGGTAGCTTATACGATAGTCAATATGTAGCACATAACTCAGTATGTGATAAGAGGGACTATCTCAAGGAGGAGAAACATGTAGAGAAAAATAAAAGATAAGTTCGAGAGCAAGCAAGAACGCAAATGTCTAATATGGTAGTGCAATAAATGGGTTGTTCATCTTAAGAGATTTGCAGCATAGGGTGCTTGCAATAGCAAGCTCCAATGTGGCAAATACTAGTCTCATCTATGTTAGCCCTCTTATTGCTATTTTTAAGTATAAAATTCAAGTAAAAACATAACGATTCATTTTCTAGGCACGAGATATTGGATAAGCGTAAACTCGAGACAGCTAGAGATATGGTTTTCATTAAAATGCAAAGCTACTATATGAAGTCTAAAATTATAAATAACTATTCATATTACACTACAAAGGGAACCTATAGAAGGAATTTGAGTGAGAAGGAACTATTTGAAAGAATAACAAGGGCAACACCTGGTAGAGATATACTCGCATTAAAAATAACTAACAGTTGAAGGTTAGAAGGAAATACGCACGTGCATGCTCATCTGCACCTAGGTCCGAGCGGAGGAACGTATAAAGTGAGTTTTAACATTAATGCGCATCTGCATCTGTGTCGGGAAAGAGGAAGACATGAAGTAAGCTTGATGTAAATGCTTATCCGCATCTAGGTCTCGAGGGAGGAACCTGAGCTTCTCGTAAATGCTCATCCGCATCTAGGTTGTAGGGAGGACGACATGTAGTAAGTGTGACGTGCATGCTCATCCTCATCTAAGTTCAAAGGGAGGAAGGCGAGAAAAAAGTGAGCTTGTCTTGCTTGGTAATCCGCGTCTATGTCTAGATGGTGGAAATTAAAAAACAAGTAAGTGTGACGTACATGCTCATTCGCTTCTAACTCCGGAGGGAGGAAACTGAAAAAGTAGTGAGCATGATGTGCATGTTCTCCCATGTTTAGGTTTGGAGGGACGAAGGTTGAGAAAGAAGTCAGCTTGACTTGCATGCTCATCCATGTCTAGGTATGGAGGGAGGAAAGTATGAGAGGTTTCATATTTCTCTAAATTCGAATAACCAAAAAATTGCAGGAAAGTTGAAAGTTTTACATGGTTTTCAGTCTCATCAAATGAAACCTCCTTCAAAAGATTTTATGCTTCAAGATCAGACAATAACTAGGAAACACCCAACATATTTAAAATATTCCTACAAAATAAACAACCAGGGGGAACAGAAGAAGAGGATTGGACATCTTCTGAGTTATGTGTTCACACTAAAGAAAAACTCAAATATGAAAAACTGCTAGTTGTGAAAGCGTCAATATCGAAATGAACTATATGCCCAAAAGGTCCAAGTTAGACCAATATGAATTATATTTGATACTTTAGGAAATGATACTCCCACAATCCAACAACACAATCAACATAAGAACGAAATATGACTTGTGAAACATATATCTTGTAAGTACAATATAGTGATTCTAACTAAGATGCAAATACATACAAATAAATATTACTAATTAATATGAACACAATATTAATGAAAATGTACTTGAAGGCTATGCTGGTATTCAAGGAAAGATGGAATATCCGGGCAACGAAATCGCTTCCTTGTTTGAGCAGGCAGTGACTATTGATACTAGACAATGTCCCCATCCTCTAGCTGCAACTAAAGAAACTGGAAAGTCATAAAAATACAATCTTTGTCTTGACAAGAGGAGTCTTATTGTATCTAGAGATGTTACTTTTGAAGAACACACCTGTGACATGTTCTATACCTAAACCTGTAGCAGATATAGATTATTATGAGACTGATAATGCTGAGCCTGTAGATGAAACACTAGATTCGCATAACAATGATCCTAGTGAAACTGTAGCTCTTAGAAGATCTAACAGACAAATTATTTGACCTGCCAGACTTGATGACTATGTATGCTCTTTTAGTACTAATTTGCCTAACATCATATACTCATCTCAGGTTTATAATTGTTTGGTTGCAGCAGGATAAAATCATCAAGAACCCAAATATTATGAGGATGCTATCAAGAATAAAGAATGGATAGAGGCTATGAATAATGAGATAAAAGCACTAGAAACAAACAAAACATGGAAAATTACTCCACTTCCAAAGGACAAAAGAATAATTGGATGTAAGTGGATATATAAACTTAAATTAAAACCAAATGGTACCATAGATAGATATAAGGCTAGACTTGTAGCTAAAGGGTACAATCAGATTGAGGGTATAGATTATGTGGATAGGTTCTCACTTGTTGCCAAGGCTGTTACTATTTGAGTGTTATTAACAATTGCGGGAACAACAATGGCACTTGCATCAATTAGACATCAATAATGCTTTTCTACATGGTTAATTTGATGAAGAAATATATATGGAACCTCCTAAAGGCTATCCTGTCCCTAAGAACCATGTATGCAAATTGAAAAGATCCTTGTATGGCCTAAAACAGTCATCCAGACAATGAAACCAGGAACTTACATCCCAATTAGAGAAGTATGGCTTCATTCAATCTAAAATTGATTACTGACTGTTTACAAAGATTACTGATAAAGGTTTGTTTGGCCTTTTAGTTTATGTTGATGATGTGTTGCTCACAGGACCTTGTCAAATCACTATAACTGAAATTAAAGCACACTTGCACAGCCTATTCACCATTAGTGATATGGGAAGGGCTAGATTTTTCCTTGATTTGGAGATCTGCAGGTCTGATTCAGGGATCATTATATCCTAAAATAAGTATGTCAGACACGTCATATCAGACATGCGATTGAGTCAAGCTAAACCAACAAACACACCACTGCTAACAGGTATAAAATTACATACAGTTGAAAATGAAAAGTTGGCAGATCCAGGGCCTTATAGAAGGCTGCTCGGAAGATTGCTGTATTTGGGATTCTCTAGGCCTTATATGTGACGTCCGTAGAATTTTTTATGTAATTGGGAGACTAATTGGTAATTATTAGAAATCTAGATGTAATTAGTAAATAAAATTATAGATTGAATTTGGGATATAATAAAACTTGAACGGATTAAATTGGGGTTCGTTATAATATTTGGGGGCAAATTATAGTAATTAAGAAATCTAAAAGGACGAATTGGTATTTTGAGAAAAGTTTAATTAAATAAATAAAATAATAATAATATTACATACATATAATAATATATATATAAACATATATATAATAATATGTATATAGAGATATACATATAAAAAAAAGATAAAAGAGAGAGTGGATGAGAGTGGCGGTCAAGCCCACCTCATTTCTCTCTCCTCTTTTCTTATTACTCACACACATATGCACAATTACAGCATATTCCAAAACACAAACAGTTAGAAATTTGCAATTTCTCGCGGAGAACGAACAGGTACAAAAATTTATATTTTAAATTATAATAATTTATATAATTATATTCTTTATTTACTCCGCTTATTAAATAGAGTTTATATTGAGCGATATACTATTTAATCGGAGTATTTTATGATTTTGGCTATTTAAATTAGTGTCGTATTAAATATCACAATTGCTATAAAAATGATATAGTTGAGCAATTAAATTATTTGATTTGTTAGATTTAATTATCCTTATAGTTAATTTACACAATTCCATCAGAATGATTAATTAAATATGTAATTCTATGTATTATTGCTTAATTAAATTGTATAGCAACGGTAAATTGACAAGAAATTCATAGAAATACTTCGGATGTTATATTTTAGGAAAATTATGTTATTAAAGAGGAAAATGAGGTTTCAATGGTAATATAATTTACGAATGTTATTAAAAATGATAGTTATAAATACATAAGGGGTTTGATTAAGTGAATTCTTATGAATTATTTGGTAAATTAAATATATTGATTATACGTATCATAATTTATTATAGGACGTGACGACAAGGTATAGGGTTGAGCAGTCCCTCGTAAAATAGAAGCATTTTGGGATATAAGGTAAGTATAGCTAATTGGATTTATATATATATGTGTGTGTGTGTAGTATTGTATATATTATATATATTAGTTTCTTGGATGCGATCATGGACTTGGCTTTATATTAATATACGTGGCTTTCGTATATTGATTGTTTACATAACTAGTTGTGGATTAATTGAATATTGGTGAAATTGTTACTATGTGGTATGTGATGGTAATGTGGGGATATGCGGGATATGATTATGTGATAATCATATAATTGATTGTTGATGAAATCTAATTGGGAGTTGTTATTGGGAAGTGATTATTATAAAGAATAGAATGACGATTGTGAATGGAAATAAAAGATGATGCTTACCTAGTTGGAAACACAGTTAATGGTTTATGAAAATATGATTGATATTGAGATATGAAAAATATGTGAATTAAGCTAGGTACCATGGCGCGTAGGGTACCGGGGTATTCCGGGGCAGCAGGGAATATCCTGTGCTTGTTAGCTACACACTGGGGTGGTGTGGGGGTACCATGTTCGTTGTGATGTCCTGTGCTATATTGCTACACAGCTGGAGTAAAAGAGTGTGGGGATATCACACAACGGGTATCCTGTGCTGTATATGATATGATGATGGCCGGCGAAACCATTGACTGATGTATACCAATTAGAGTAAGTGGGGCCCTTAACTAATAAACGATAATGTTGAATATTGTGTCATAGATTGATTTATAATTGAGAGTAGGTATTACTGCTTATATTTGTTATTGCTATTGATAATGACTGTTAGTTGATGTGACTGCATGTACGTGAAATTGTTGCCTGTGTATATATATAAACTGATCAGCTATACTTATTGAGTAGGCAGCTCATTCCTTGCCACGTACTTTTCAGGAGATAGGTCACACTGACTAGCTACATTGACTTTGAGCGGTGTCGTCGTCTTTATTAGGTGGGTCAGCCGTGACTTCTGAAGCCAAAGTTTTTATTTTTGGCTTGTAAATATTCTGGTCTTTTGTCGGGATTTGTGTTTAAAAGTTGTGGTATGATTTTTCTTGAGGTTATGTACACGAGAACATGTAGTGAAGGTAAATATTACTTTTGGTGATATCTAATACCTTTTGTGATATATATATATTGCTGATAAATTAGAATTTATTTTACTGATTGAAATAGAATTACTTATAGAATGAATGTTGATTAAAGAAAGGATGAAATAGAAATGATTAGATGTAGCGAGTAAGGGGTGCTACATTGGGTGGTATCAGAGCAGGTCTACGTTTCTAGGGTAATGATTGTGAGATGTCTTTAATGATTGAATTGTTTAATGTAGGATGGCTTCTCAAGGTACACGTGCTGACCCAGTAGCTAATAGAGAAGAGTCAGCGGAGTCCGTAGAGGGCTCAGTGGCACCTGCAAGTGCAGGTGGGGTGGAAGTAGGTCGAGAGGTGCAGGTGTTGATGCTCCTATTCCTTCCGGTGGTGTTCCAGTGGTTGGATTACCACCAGAGTATGCACAGATATTTCAAATGGCCTTTCAGGCCCAAGCACAAGCACAAGCGCAGTTACTTGCACAGGCGCACGCATCCACTTCAGTGCCAGCACCAATAGTCCCTACAATTGATCGTAATTATGAAAGAATTAGGAAGATGGGGGCTACAGAATTTGAAGTTACCCTAGACCCAGAGATTGCTGAAAGATGGTGGGAAAAAGTCGAAGATGTGATGAACTTAATAAATTGCACTCCAGAGGATCGACTTAAGTACGTTGTTTCTTTGTTCGTGGGTAACGCCTTGATTTGGTGGAGGTCTGTAAAGAGGGGATATGAGCCAAGGGAAATAACTTGGGCTGAGTTTCAAAAAGAGTTTGATGACAAATACAGACCCAAGATGTACTGGGACAAGAAGAGGGTGGAGTTTCTGAATTTACTGCAAGGGGATGATCAGACGGTGGCAGAATATGAACTCCGTTTTGCAGCATTAGCCAAGTATGCACCGGAAGCAATAGCGACGCAGGAGGATCGTTGTTACCGTTTTGAACAGGGGCTACGACCGGAGATTAGAAGAGGCCTCGCAGTCAGAATTACAAATTTTAAAACTCTTGTTGAATCGGCGGTTCGGATGGAAGAAGCAGTAATGGAGGACAAGAAGAAGGGGGAAGAGAAGAGGAAATCAACATATGCAATAGGGGAATCGAGTAGGTTGACCAAGAGGGGAACCGGTCGCTCATTCTCAGCGGGAAGTGGGAGTTTTACACGTGGTGGTCCCATTTTTTGAGGAAGTAGTGGACAGAGGTTTAGGGGATCCACGGGCTATAACAGAGGTTCATTCGAACGCAGCTCATTTGCTACGCATTCTACTGGATCAGGAAGGGGATTTGGACCGAGTTATGGTCAAGGACCAATTTTTCCTCCGAGCTGTTCTGCCGGTGGAAGACAACATCAAGGGCCATGTTGGCGATGGGAGGATATACCGAAGATTTGTTATCGCTGTGGAGGTAGAGGACACATTGCCAGGAATTGTTCCAGTCAGACTATAGGCGGGGTTGAAAGTGTTACTAGCAGGACTCAGAGCCAAAGCAGTGTTGGGAGTAGTGACAGGGGAACTGGGAGAGGTAGAGGCAGAGGTAGAGGCGCGAGTAGCAGAGATAGTGGCCACGCCATTAGTAGCGGTATGAGGGGGGTTGGAGCACAAGTTACTCAGGGACAGACCCAGGCAAGGATATATAACATTACTAGAGAGGAAGCCCCAGCATCGAATGACGTGATATCAGGTACGATATTGTTATCTGACATTATGGCTTATGTTCTGATTGATCCTGGCTCTACACATTCATATATTTCATCCGAATTTGCATCTAAAATACCGGGGGAGAATAGTCCGTTGGGATGTAATTTGATGGTTTATTTGCCCGTGGGAGGGGGTGTAGTAGTGAACAGTGTTAGGAAAGGGAGTTTAGTGGGAATCGGAGATGTAAATTTACCTGTAGACCTTATAGTGCTGGATCTGAAGGAGTTTGATATGATTTTGGGGATGGATTGGTTAGCGCAACATAAAGCAATAGTTGACTGCTATAAAAAGGAAGTGATGATCGAATGTTCTGGCGAATCAAAAGTAATATTGGTGGGGGATCGTCAGGTAGTACCAGTTTGTGTAATATCAGCCATGGAGGTAAGACGATTGATGTTAGAGGGTTGTGAAGCATATCTAGCCCATGTGGTAGATACCGAAAAGGTTAATCCCGCGTTGGAGGAAATCCCGGTTGTGAGAGACTTCCCTGAAGTATTTCCTGATGACTTACCAGGATTGCCACCGCATAGGGAAGTGGATTTTGCCATAGAAACTCTTCCAGGAGTTGCCCCAATTTCTATTGCGCCGTACAGAATGGCTCCAGTGGAATTACAAGAGCTCAAAAAGCAAATCGAAGAATTATTGGGAAAAGGGTTTATCAGGCCGAGTACTTCACCATGGGGAGCACCAGTGTTGTCTGTGAAGAAGAAAGATGGGAGTATGAGGTTATGCGTTGACTACCGTCAAATAAATAGGGTAACAGTGAGGAATAAATATCCATTGCCGAGGATTGATGACCTGCTAGACCAGTTAAAGGGAGCTACAATATTTTCAAAGATCGATTTGAGATCTGGTTATTGGCAGTTGAGGATAGCAGAGAATGACATACCGAAGACAGCTTTCCGTACTCGTTACGGTCATTATGAGTTTCTGGTGATGCCTTTTGGGTTAACAAATGCACCAGCGGCATTCATGGCATTAATGAACCGTACATTTCAAGAATATCTGGATCACTTTGTTATTGTGTTTATAGATGATATTTTGGTATACTCGAGGGATAGAGATGAGCATGAACAACATCTGAGGATGGTATTGCAGATTTTGAAAGAGAAGGAATTATATGCTAAGTTAAGCAAATGTGAATTTTGGGTAAATCAGGTGGTTTTCCTTGGGCATGTAGTATCTGGTGATGGGGTTATGCCTGATCCTTCAAAAGTAAAAGCTATTATGGAGTGGAGAGTGCCAAAGAATGCCACTGAAGTTCGAAGCTTCTTATGACATGTCAGCAAGTAAAGGCAGAACATCAGGCACCAGCAGGTAAACTTCGACCTCTATCAATACCAGAATGGAAGTGGGAGAAGATCACTATGGATTTTGTCGTGGGGTTGCCACGAACATTCAAAAAGCACGACGCTATTTGGGTAATTGTGGATAGTTTGACAAAATCTGCTCATTTCTTGCCGGTACGAGTAACTGATTCTCTGGATAAGTTAGCTGGATTATATATTTCTGAGATAGTGAGATTACATGGAGTCCCTATATCAATTGTGTCAGAGAGAGATCCCCGATTTACGTCACGCTTTTGGGAAAGTTTACAAAGGGCATTGGGCACAAAGTTACATTTTAGTACCGCATTTCATCCTCAAACAGATGGGCAGTCAGAAAGAATGATCCAAACCCTTGAAGATATGATGAGAGCTTGTACAATGGAGTTTAAGGGCAACTGGGATGATCATCTACCTCTAATGGAGTTTGCATATAATAACAGTTTCCACTCTAGTATCAGTATGGCTCCATATGAAGCTTTATATGGAAGAAGGTGTCGTAGTCCGATTTGTTGGGATATAGAAGGATTAAGACAACTAGAAGGTCCGGAATTGGTGCAGGAAACAGTGGAAAAGATACAAGTAGTTAAGAAGCACTTGAAGGCAGCATAAGATCGACAAAAAAGTTATGTTGATCAACACCGAAGAGAGATGGAGTACAAAGTAGGTGATAAGGTTTTCCTGAAGATATCTCATTGGAGGGGAATTCTGAGGTTTGGCAGGCAAGGAAAGCTGAGTCCGAGATACATTGGGCCGAATGAAATTATTGAAAGAATCGGACCACTGGCGTATCGACTGGCATTACCGGTGGAGTTTTGAAGATGGTGACTAGTACCACTAGAACACTGGACCTCAACTTTTGAGCATCTTGTGCATTTCCATTTGGTCCAACTACGAAAGTGGTACTACCGGCGGAGTTATCACAAATACATGATGTTTTTCATGTTTCGATACTGCGACGATATCGGTCTGATCCTAGTCACATTATTCATGAGCCGGAGATAGAGATTTCTGAGGAGTTAACATATGTGGAGGAGCCTGCAGAGATTTTGGATAGAAATGTAAGGAAATTAAGAAATAAAGATATACCGATGTTAAAGGTAAGATGGAGTCATCATTCCCCGAGGGAGGCGACTTGGGAGGTTGAGGAGCATATGAAAGAGAAATACCCCTATTTATTCCATTGAGCGGGTAAGTTACTTAAATTTCGGGGACGAAATTTTTATTAGGAGGGGAGAATTGTGACGTCCGTAGAATTTTTTATGTAATTGGGAGACTAATTGGTAATTATTAGAAATCTAGATGTAATTAGTAAATAAAATTATAGATTGAATTTGGGATATAATAAAACTTGAACGGATTAAATTGGGGTTCGTTATAATATTTGGAGGCAAATTATAGTAATTAAGAAATCTAAAAGAACGTAATGGGTATTTTGAGAAAAGTTTAATTAAATAAATAAAATAATAATAATATTATATACATATAATAATATATATATAAACATATATATAATAATATGTATATAGAGATATACATATAAAAAAATGATAAAAGAGAGAGTGGATGAGAGTGGCGGTCAAGCCCACCTCATTTCTCTCTCCTCTTTGCTTATTACTCACACACATATGCAGAATTACAGCATATTCCAAAACACAAACAGTTAGAAATTTGCAATTTCTCGCGGAGAACGAACAGGTACAAAAATTTATATTTTAAATTATAATAATTTATATAATTATATTATTTATTTACTCCGCTTATTAAATAGAGTTTATATTGAGCGATATACTATTTAATCGGAGTATTTTATGATTTTGGCTATTTAAATTAGTGTCGTATTAAATATCACAATTGCTATAAAAATGATATAGTTGAGCAATTAAATTATTTGATTTGTTAGATTTAATTATCCTTATAGTTAATTTACACAATTCCATCAGAATGATTAATCAAATATGTAATTCTATGTATTATTGCTTAATTAAATTGTATAGCAACGGTAAATTGACAGGAAATTCATAGAAATACTTCGGATGTTATATTTTAGGAAAATTATGTTATTAAAGAGGAAAATGAGGTTTCAATGGTAATATAATTTACGAATGTTATTAAAAATGATAGTTATAAATACATAAGGGGTTTGATTAAGTGAATTCTTATGAATTATTTGGTAAATTAAATATATTGATTATACGTATCATAATTTATTATAGGACGTGACGACAAGGTAGAGGGTTGAGCAGTCCCTCGTAAAATAGAAGCATTTTGGGATATAAGGTAAGTATAGCTAATTGGATTTATATATATATATATGTGTGTGTGTGTAGTGTTGTATATATTATATATATTGGTTTCTTGGATGCGATCATGGACTTGGCTTTATATTAATATACGTGGCTTTCGTATATTGATTGTTTACATAACTAGTTGTGGATTAATTGAATATTGGTGAAATTGTTACTATGTGGTATGTGATGGTAATGTAGGGATATGCGGAATATGATTATGTGATAATCATATAATTGATTGTTGATGAAATCTAATTGGGAGTTGTTATTGGGGAAGTGATTATTATAAAGAATAGAATGACGATTTTGAATGGAAATAAAAGATGATGCTTACCTAGTTGGAAACACAGTCAATGGTTTATGAAAATGTGATTGATATTGAGATATGAAAAATATGTGAATTAAGCTAGGTACCATGGCGCGTAGGGTACCGGGGTATTCCGGGGCAGCAGGGAATATCCTGTGCTTGTTAGCTACACACTGGGGTGGTGTGGGGGTACCATATTTGTTGTGATGTCCTGTGCTATATTGCTACACAGCTGGAGTAAAAGAGTGTGGGGATATCACACAACGGGTATCCTGTGCTGTATATGATATGATGATGGCCGGCAAAACCATTGACTGATGTATACCAATTAGAGTAAGTGGGGCCCTTAACTAATAAACGATAATGTTGAATATTGTGTCATAGATTGTTTATAATTGTGAGTAGGTATTACTGCTTATATTTGTTATTGCTATTGATAATGACTGTTAGTCGATGTGACTGTATGTACGTGAAATTGTTGACTGTGTATATATATAAACTGATCAGCTATACTTATTGAGTAGGCAGCTCATTCCTTGCCACGTACTTTTCAGGAGATAGGTCACACTGACTAGCTACATTGACTTTGAGCGGTGCCGTCGTCTTTATTAGGTGGGTCAGCCGTGACTTCTGAAGCCAAAGTTTTTATTTTTGGGTTGTAAATATTCTGGTCTTTTGTCGGGATTTGTGTTTAAAAGTTGTGGTATGATTTTTCTTGAGGTTATATACACGAGAACATGTAGTGAGGGTAAATATTACTTTTGGTGATATCTAATACCTTTTGTGATATATATATATTGCTGATAAATTAGAATTTATTTTACTGATTGAAATAGAATTACTTATAGAATGAATATTGATTAAAGAAAGGATGAAATAGAAATGATTAGATGTAGCGAGTAAGGGGTGCTACATTATATATGCTATGGTACTCAATAATTGAGCCAGTACATGCAAGCTCCATGTATAGGTCATTGGGATAGCAATTCACTTGGTTAAATACCTAAGGGGCAGCTTGAACAAAGGTCTATTTTTCAGCTCACAAAACAATTTTGAACTCAAGGCATTTAGTCACGCTGATTGGGCAGCATGCCAAGACACTTGGAGATCATTAACTGGTTATTGCTTTCTCCTTGGGGATTGCTTGATTTCATGGAAAACAAAGAAGTTGACCACAGTTTCAAGATCTTCGGCGGAAGCGGAGTATAGAAGCATGGGAACTACCACATGTGAACTCACATGGATACATAACTTGCTGAAAGAATTTCAGGTTAGTTACCTACTCCTATCAAATTTTTTGTGATAATCAAGGTGCTCTGTATATTACAGGAAATCCGGTATTTCACAAGAGAACCAAACACATTGAAATCGACTACCATTTGGTGAGAGACAAATACAAACAAGGTTTTATCAATCCAAGACATATTTCTAGAAAGGCATAGCCAGTAGATATATTCACAAAGGCATTACCAGGTCCTAAGTCCATGCATCTCTTGTCGAAGTTGAAGCTTGTCAATTTGATGACAAGTTCCACTCGAAGGGGGCGTGTAAAGAAGTCACACACCAGCAACAACAATGGTTGCTCTGTTTCTGTTTCAAGATTCAGAAGGATGAAACTAGCCGTAGAAGATCGCATTTCCTTGTTAAATGCGTTTCCATTAATCAGTGCGATTTCTTTATTTTGGTTTTTAATCGTGCAGTATTAGAGAAGCGCATTTGCGCTCCTATTAGTTATTAACGCCTTTGTTTACAAAGAGAAGAGAAAAGGGGTCTCTGATGTTACAGTTATACATAACGGCTATACATACATCTCCTTCTTCCTCTATAGAGTAAGAAGAAAGAAGGTAGAAAACATTTTGTCATAGAGATTCTGTAAGCATGAATACAAATTTTCCATCCTTCAATTTTGTGTGTGGTTCCTTCGATGAGTTCCAACTCCATCACTATTTCATTTTACACGAACCTCAGAAAGACATCGTCTGCTAAATCGGCATTGAAAAAAAAGGTGACTATGGGTCTCCGTCGCTCCCACATCACACAAAACACAATCGCCGAGGTGAGAAAGCCATACTTTATCCGTCGTTGGCAGTTTGCCCAAAATTTCCATCCATAAGAAAAACATATGATGTGGGATCTTACAAGAGCCCGAAAGTAGTGAAGCCCATCCTATATTCGGCCCTGGTGGATGAAATAATCGAATAAGGGCCTGTGTCAAAGGTTTCCCGCTCTAAAGTCGCCAAATGATACGATCCTCGCCTCCATGGATGTGAGGCAATGTGTGTAAGATCTCTAAGCATTCAGGATCACTGAAAGGAGGCCATTGCCAAATACCCTCATTCTGACAGTGCTGAGCTTGGTCGAAAAATCATTCCTTGTTTGTCTAATAAATTAGATTACAATACAATAGGACATAAGGAGGAACGATGTGGGACATCTGTTAGAACATCTGTTAGAACCAATATTTTGGAGCCTAAGGATTCACTATGAAGTTCAAACTAGGTTTAAGACTTCAATGACTGGAATATTCGACATATCAAAGGATCATACTAGGTATGATTTGACAAAATGAGCCTAAAGTCAGTGAGAGTTGGATTGAGTTCCAATGCGTTTAGTGTGTAAACGTCTTACTCATTTAGAATGAGGTTAAGATGTTTGGAAAACACTAAGGCACTAATAAAATTGTTCACGAAATACTCCATAAAAGGAATTAGATTCCTATATTAGGGATGGGCTGTTCAAGTTGTAGTCATGTCTGACTGATGAGAAAGCTTGAGTTGTTGAAGACTCGGTTGCGTCTAACTAATGAGAAAGCTCAGGTGTATAGGATATCCCTTACGTCTTTGATGTAGTAGCACGAAAGTATTGGTTCAGTGTGTTGGACCTGATGTTGTGTATGCTTTGGGCATGCCACAACGTATATTAGGAATACACCGATGTGGCAATAGACAGATGTCAAGAGTAGTCTTTAATACCTGAATAGAGATTAAAGAAGTGTTTCTAACACACAATTTGTGGAGAGTTGATTCTTGAAAGCTAAAGCGATGGTAGCTTCCCGATTCATATGAATAGTGGATAAGTCCTCAAAGTAATAGAATGTTCAAACTTGATGGTGAGCATGATTGTTTGGAAGGATTTCAAGCAGATGTCCCATCTTAAAAGTTGAATGTGGGACGACTTCAATAGGCCGTTCTTGAAAATTGGTTCGGATAAAAAAAACACATCCATTGGATGGATGTGATGCCTAGGAAGGCTGAGCCAATTGTACCGTTGGAGGCAACGACAAGGCTAGGGCGAGAGCATTACGGGCCCGAGATCTTATCACAAGATCTACAATTATAGCCTTATGATGCAGGCTTACTATGCCATATCCCAGATGGCGTTTGGGCACTATGTTAGATACCGCCATGTTAAGCAATTTGGCCGCCGTCTTAAGAGCATGACGCCAGAAGGAGGGGGGCAATTTTGTAAAACTCATCATGGATCGAACCATGTCCAATAGGGTTAGAATCCTCCTTTCAGCCACGCCATTAAGTTGTGGCGTTCGAGGGAGAGTCCATTGAGAGAGAATTCCATTCTCTTTTAAGTAATCATTGAATTCACCACTTAAATACCCTCCACCTCGGTCTGATCGAAAGTTTTTAATTTTATGGCCGGTTTGATTCTCAATTTCAAGTCTGTACTGTTTGAACATTCCAAAGGCCTCATACTTGTACCTCATTAGGTAAATATAACCATACCGTGAGTAATCATGAGTTTATTAAGTACGAGTATCCTCCTCTAGCCGGAGTATTTAATGGTCAACAGACGTCCATATGGATCAAATTCAAAAGACCGTTGGCAAGTGCACTTTTTCCAACAAAATACTTCTTGGTCGTTTTCCTTTCCGGACAGGATTCGAAAGTCGGTAGGTTGTCCAAATCATCTACCTCTAGAATTTTTGAGTCCACCAACTTTCTCATCCTATCCTTTGAGATATAGTCTAGCCTTGCATGCCACAACTGTGCGTTTTCATGATTTATTTAATTTTCCCTTATGTTGGGCAGTCATAATTCAATTGGACTGCTGGAGAATATAAAGACCATTGACTAATGTACCAAGCAGATGAGGATTATTATTAATCATCAAATAAAAACTATGTTAACTGATCGCAAATTTATAACCATCATTCTCTAAAGCAGGAATGGAAATAATATTCTTGATCATACTCGGTAATAATAACAGTCTTTTATGTCTATCCAAATATGATCACTAATAACTAAGTTGAGAGATCCCACGACTTCCGCAGCGACAACCTTCGCATCGCCTAGCCTTAGAATCATCTCATCCTTACCTAGTCTTCTGCTTCTTTCCAGCACCTGCACGTTATTGTAGATGTGCGTTCCACAGCCGGTATCCAATACCCAAGAAGCAGAATTGTTTATCATATTCACTTCAATAACAAACATACCTAGGTTGGAGAGGAGTTGGGGGCACTCTCTGTTCTAGTGCCCCTTTTCTTAGAAATGCATGCAAACATCATTTGCCTATGACCACCGAGAATTGCCAACCTTCCCTTTCCCTTTGCCTATTCGCATGGGATTAGTAGGGGCGCTCGGAGCTCTAACAGAGTTGGAATGGATGACCAAAAGTGAATATGAGTGATAGGTTTGAGAACCGTTCAATCAATCTTTATTTAAGCAATGTTGTCCCGACGAATATGGTAAGTATTCATCTTCGGCACATGCATTTGTTGTGCTTACCAAATTACGTCAAGCACTACTTTGAAGTCACAATAAATGCCCACAGACCACTTTAACAGTTGTGCAATAGTTGGACTGTCCGTAGGATGGCGGTGATGAAACCAACTACCAAGGGTTAGGTCTGAAATGTTCCAACTTGAGCATCTCGAGACTGGGCATTAAGAGCCCTACTAAGACATTCATTATAAGTCGCATTCATTTGATGAGTGTCGTGTTTTATCAGCCACAGACGTGAGATGTCTATTTGATCTTAGTGGGTCAATTAGCTAAGGGATCTTCATATGAAAGCATTGGAGGTTTGGTCGGTATGACTTGAATTCCTGGGTTCGATATTGCGGGAGTAATCCTTAGACTTGAGGAATCACGGATGTCATGTGCATACGATGACTATATCTTAGGTCTATGCGCGAGGTGATCGTGTCTCAGACATAGTCATCATAAGACTTGTCTATTGCAGTCAAAGTATGTAGTGAGGACGGTGTGTTCCAAGAATAGGATCTACCCCCTGTCAAAACGTGACACAGGTATCTTCTATGCACTTGGAGATGCGTCTATGCTATATAGGTGGCCACAGTTCGTTAATCCAATAGCAAAAAGTGGTTCCTATGTCGAGCAATTTAGCATAACGTAATCTCAAGTATTAAGCATAAATGCCTAGTCCAGGATGGGAACTGATACCCAATTTCATGCTCTGGACTACAGTCGGGAGACGGTAGATGAAAGGACCATACCCCGTATGGACTGGACAACCTAAAAATTTACATGGATATTCGCCTCGTCTCTAGTGCCATGGACCATTGCTAGACGTCCACAAATGCTGACGGGCTTTCTTGATCAAGGTTGATCAAGAATTATGAATTAAATTGAATTTAATTAATAATAGTGTTTGACACTAGCCTAAGCCTAGCTGAAAGGTGGACATAAATAGTCACACATAAATCACCGATAAGGCACTGGGAATTAGTTGAGAATTAATTCCATAAGTAATTCGATTACTTATAAATAAGAGGGATCCATTGGATGGATAAGCCCAAGAATAAATTAATAGGTTCGTTTATGATGAGCTTGCCTTTAGTATTTAATAAACTTGACTTATTAATTAATAAAGGCTTATTGAGCTTATATATTTAATTGAATTAAATATATGATGGACTTAATTATGTAGGCTATAGTTAAATTGAATTCAAAATCGACCCAAGCCCCTTAATTAAATTGGTGGAAATGATTAAAAGAGGAAATTATTCACTAACAAATTCACTTTTGGAAAGTGCCATGTTAGTCATCATTTATTTCGAATAAAGGATTCTATTATCTTATGGATGGTTAAATGAACCTAGACAAATTTTAATGCATCCATACAAGATATATATATGTGTATTAGTTATTTGGAATAACTAAAAAAAAAATACATAATACACAAAATAATTTCCTACACCCTAACTCCACATTTCAGCCGCCCCTCTTGCATACACACTTGGGGTGTATTTTTTTCCTAATTTTCTTCTAGCAAAGAGGATTGAGGGATCCCAAATTTCAGTGTGGTGTGGACGCAATTTTAGAGAACTTCTAGGCTGAAGCCTTGCATGAACGGGTCAAATGAAGGAGATTAAAAATAAATCAAATCAAAAGATAATTCTTGATTTACGATTTATATATCTCTCGTTTTTCATTCAATCATAGCCCCGTTTATTTTATTGTTATATTTGCATAACTACATCGTTTGCCCAGAAACTCCAAGGCTACACCTCTTGACATTATAGTTTTATTACGTTTCATTTTAATTTACATAATTTTATGTTACCGTTTCTGCTTACCTGTTCACGGGCCGATCCACTCGCATTATCAGAGCCCAGTTTGATGTCGGTGCTATGATTTTTTAGGAATAAGGATGATAATATATTTTTATTGCTTCTGAATCATGATCTATTTTTCTTATTCTTGAATAATTGTATGATAAAATTAATTTATTTTTGTGGCCTCTGGGCTGCCGCTGCTGCTGACGGCTGACTCCTGGGCCATTTTTCACTTTTTTCTAGATAATTGAATTTTCCAATTGCTGCACATTTTCTGAAAAACATTGATTTTCTCTGATTTTGTTTTGGAGAAAATTGGATTTTTTTCAAAAACTAAATTGCTTTAGTTAATTTGGTTTATTTGTATGCATTAGATGCACGAGACTTAATTAATTAATTTGGTTGATTTGCGTTCGTTTGATGCACGAGGTTTAGTTAAATAATTTGGTTTATTTATGTGCATTGGATGTACGAGGCTTAATTAATTAATTTGGTTTATTTGCGTGCATTGGATGTACGAGCTTAATCATCCATTTGAGTTGCAAATTTTAAACTTATTGGTTTCTGTATATAATTGTTCGTCGTGATATTAGATATCGCGATATTTCTTGGGATGTTTATTTTCTTGTCTAGCATGATTAATTATTATTATATGCTAGAATGAATGTGAATGGATGATCACGGATGCCTAGATCGCTTGTTGGCTGGGCCCGTGTGCCCTTGTGATTTTGTTTTCGCGTCCCTCCTCGTTTTTAGTCATGGCATCCTCGGAATAATAAGGCTTGTTATCTCTCTCCTAATGTACTCCCCTGGACTTCTGATTGGGATGTTTTTTTAAATTTCAATGAGAGTAGTATAGGACTTTTTGGTGAGATTTTAAGCAAGCCCATGGAGACGAAGGTCCACGGAGGAGGATGTCCACGGAGAAGACAGTCCATGGAGATATCACAAGGCCCATCTATGTTTTGATGGGTAAAATATTTTGTAATAGCATAGGGCTACCCTAGATTCACCATAGACTCACTGCTGGCTCAGTGGGTCACATAGGTTGGGCTTGTGATCATCCAACAAGGGTATGCTAGCTTTTATTGCAAGTGATGCATTTACTTAATGCTTTCAATATTTGATATTTATGAATGTAATGTTTAATATGTGATGAGGTCTCGGTCAAACAACTCATAATTAACTCTCACTGGGTTGGACCAAGTTGAAGTGTTAGGGCCTATAAATGGACTTGGATCAAAATGGTTTGATCTGTCCAAGGCTTATCCACAATAATTTGGTGAGGAAGCCGCCATTACCCAAGTGTGATCTCATTAGTCATGGCACATTTGGACTAGAGGCATGCTACACTATTATTGTGCACAAAGGAACACGCTCACTCTTTTTCTATCTTGCGAGTCATGGAGGGCAATAGTTGAGGTGTGATTTGATTGATAGGTTGAAAGCAACACTAAACAAATAGTAAGCTCATAAATGGACTTGGATCGAAATGGCATTTCAATCTGTCTAGGCCTTCCATCCATAACAATATTGTGAGGAAGCTACCGCTATCCAAGTGTGGCCTCACGAGTCGTGGCACATTCGGTATAGAAGGCAAGTTGCATTATTGATATGAACAAAGGAATACACTCGTTGTTTCCCTGTCTCACGAGTCATGGGAGCGACAATTGAGGTATGATTTGGTTGATGGGTTGGCTTAACACCGGGTAGCATGATTCCCTTGGAGTCCTCGAGATCATGTAAAGAGGTGAGACAAAATATCTTGGGAATCTTATGGAACAAGAATGACATCGGTTGCCTCCCACAAGGCTTTTTCCATGTGAATCGTAAAAGTGGGGCATGGTAAATTATTTTTATGGATCCCAAGCCCACTAGGAAAGGATTTTCCGAAAACCCACCTGAGAGTGGTGGGGTTTTGTAGAAATAGTGGGAGTAGTTAACGACTAAAGATCGAGTCTTAACTCAAACTCAATATTGCTATAATCTACTTACTATTTCTGCTTTGCGTTTAGAATGCATGTCTAGGATATCGTTTTTCAATTTTTCTTTATTTTGAGATTTATTTAATGGAACATAATAAATTTAAATCGACTGCAAAATTAGAGGATTTTTATCGATTTCCGAACTGAGGCTTATGTCATGGAAAGGCCACTTCCATCGAACTTGAAAGGAGTCCTTTCTTAAGAAACGTTTGATGTTCGAGATTAAGGCATAAGGACAATCGCAAGGTCCATAATGTCATACCTACTTCGATCATTCATGAGTAGTATGACAGGCAAGACATTGATGGTTGAATAAATGCCCTACATAAATCATTTTATGCAGCATCAAACCAGCTTATTGGATATGCCACGATGGAAGTATTTTTTGAAACCTAGATGACTGGAGGTCGTCTGTACACAAATATTGGGCTAAGATGCAATCCCCAGTGGAGAAGCTCTAGGACACCAATGTTGACCTTTAAAGCAGATATACGTTGACATAATCCTTCGGTCCCTTCATCCCTCCTTCGACCTATTTATCACAAGCTCTAAATGGGTTTAAGAAGACTATTTCATGAGTTGATAAAATGGTTGAACCAATACGAGGCACGGATTGAAGAATTTGCACCGTCGGTATTGGATTTGGAGGTTTCAACCTCAAAAGCGAAAGGCAAGGGAGCCAGACGCCGCATGAGAAAGAAGGATGAAGCTAAGTCAACCATTGCAAACATTTTCAGCGCTCCTATTGCCATGATGGGCGAGGGTAGAAGGAAAATAGAATAATGGTTTGGCAGTCAAAATTTACTTATGATGTTCGCATAAAATTTCCAAAAGGCATTAGAAGAGGGAGTGTCGTGAACTCCCCTTCACCCAACTATGGCATTTGTTGAGAGAACATGATTACTGCTCTTATTCCCAAGTGTTAGACACTTACTCTCGAAACGCATTTCCGCCAATGGTTTGCAGAAATGAAAGGGAATAGAAAGCTAAGTCATGTGGTCTTAAAGATAAGGAATGGCTTGGCTATTACTAGAAAAACAATAAGACTAAATAGACTTAGCTAATAGTATTCATGTCAAAATAATATATGATTATGTAACCCAAAGTGATGAAGTCGTTAGTCAATTGTTGGACAAATTAGACTACAAAACTTGATCAGTAAAAGATTCTTTTGAGTCTGCTGAGTTATTATCTTAGTGCATAATTAGATTATACATGCTCAAAACAAATAAGTAAAATGGATGGTCAAGAACATAACTTACTGAGAATGGCATGCATGAGCTATGGCCATATCCCTCTAGATACGATGAGTAGGTTGGTAGATTGAAAGAGTCTAGCAATAAATGATTTGAGTTTACTAACTTGTGGATCCTTTTTGAGAAGGAAGAAAGCCGTGAAAGCACTTTATGGGACAAAGAATGCTTGTAAAAAATGATCTATTGGATTGGATCCAAATGGACATCTGTAAGTTACTAAATACACAAATGCAAGTAGCGGGTTCACAAGTCTAAGAACTTCTAGAATGTTTGAAGAAATTAGACTTGAGGTGGAGAACCAAACTCGTTATGGAGACAAACCCCTCGATGGGATCAAGGTGATGCTTATTTAGTGGGAGTTCTTGAAACATCTGAAAATGAGAATGGAATTCTCATTCAGTAAAATTCCTTCGAAAGAGACGATGTTGAACTGTCTCTAGTAAGGGACAAATTGAACCTTGATTGGACATGGTTCGATCGGTGCTTCACTAAACTAGTTGGGCCGCTGGATATGGACATTTGAAAAATCGTCCAGTTGTAAAACATGGTGTTTTCTTAAGTTGCAATCTAGACACCATATTTGATATGGAATGGCAAACATATGTCCTGCAAAAGTCTTGAGTGTGAGGAATGGTCCTGTGCACGTTAAAGGACTAGTGGGAGGAAAATTAGACTCGGAGTCTGATTTATATAGGTTCGTTTTGGAATAATGCAAACATCACTAGTAATCGGAACATTAATTGACCATATTTAAAGTTCTCCAAAGGACGATTAGAAAACTCCGGTTACCCGATACGTACGAATTTCTGAAATCAAACAAGGAGAAGCAATGTAGGACATCGATCTGGATAAAGACTTGGAGTCATAAAATCCGCTATAGAGTTGAAATTAGGTTTGAACGTCCTACATACTTGTTTTGACAAGATCATGAGGTACATGACTTGGTCAAGAACAAGATTGAAGATGAGTGCGAGCTCAATTGTGTTCCAATTGTTTTAGATGTTACAATATCTCAATCATTTAGAATGATAGAAAGACGTCTATGGATGTCTGGAATACGAACATTTTTCAAAAAATTCTCCATAGTAGGAATTGGATTCCTTTTCCAGGGATAAGCTATCCAAGATTCAGTCATAGTGGACTAATGAGGGGCTTAGATGTTTGACATCCCGTACGTCTTTGTTGTAAGCAGAATGTAATGTTGTTCGGTGCACTAGACCCAATGCTGCTTATGTTTTTTGAGCATTACAACAGATATCGAGTGTGCACTGACAAGGCATCAGACAACCGTTGAAGGGCTTTCTTTGATACATGAATAAGGATTGAAGAAGACCTCTTGACGCACATTAATGGAGAATATATTCTAGATGGCTATAGCGATAGTAGCTTCCAAGATCATATGAATAATCTTTAATCTCAAAACGAATGTACATTCGAGATTTATGATAATGTGGTAATATTGAAAAAGTTCCAAGTGTTATACGACAAGGAACCTTATCATGAAAAATTGAATGTATAGTAATTTTAAAGTTATAATTGAAAAACGGTTAGGATCGAAAAGCAACACCCGATTGTTGCGTATGCTACCTAGCATAGCCGCACCAATAGTCACCTTAGAGGATGACAACTGAGCTACGCACAAGGTAAAAGGCCTGAGATCTCATCACAGGCCGATGGAGAAAATCTTAGACACCATCATCAAAGCAGTGATGATAGGAAGATGTAACATGCGGTTGGACAGCAGGACATCGACAGAAACAAAAAGTAGACCCATAAGACCTAGCCGATATCGCAGAATGCTCATAATCATTAATCTGGAAACATGAGTAATAGGCTTTAATGTCAAGTGGGAGATTGTTGGAATAGGTGATCAAAAGCAATTGGATTGGTGGTTTTGATAATAATTGAAGCAATCTTTATTTAAGCAATATTTTTTTGATGAATATGGTAAGTATTCGTCTTCGGCACACGTATCTGTTGTGCTTACCAAATTATGTCAAGCACTGCTTTGACATCACAGCAGATGCCCATTGACCGCTTTAAAAACCATGCAACAATTGGACTGCAGTTTGGATGGCAGTCATGAAACCATCTGCCAAATGGTTGGATTTGAAATGTTCCAAGTTGAGGGCCTCAAGATTGGGCATCGAGAGTCCTACTGAGAGTTGCATTAAGAGTCGCATTCATTTGATGAGTGTTGTATTTCACTGGCGACAGATGTCGGATGCTTATGCGATCTTAGTGGGTCGATTGGCTACGTGTGTGGAATCGACTGAACTGACTTGTGGGGATCATTATAAGGAAGCTTTGAAGGCTTGGTCGGTAATACTCTAATCCCCCGCTTCGATAGTACGAGAGTAGTCCTCATACTTGAGAATCACGATAGTATCTTAGATTTGTTTGAGAAGTGATCGTGTCTCAGACATGGTCATCATAAGCCTTGTCTAGTGCAGTCAAAGTATGTAGTGGGGACGGTGAGTTCCTTAGAAAAGGATCCGTTTCCTGTCAAAACGTGATAGAGGTATCTCCTATGCACTTAGAGATGTGTCTACACTATATAAAGCTGTGGCCACAGTCGTTGATCGAATAGGAAAAAGAAGTTACTATGTCGAGAAATTTAGCTTAACGCGATCTCAAGTATTAAGCACAGACGCCTAGTCTAGGATGGGAACCGACACCCAATTCTATGCCCTATACTAAGACCGGGAGATGGTAAATGGAAGGACCATAATCGTATGGACTTGAGAGCCTAAATATTCAATTAATTTATCTTTGGGCTCCGCCCAATGGATCTCTCGTATTTGTAAGTAATTCAATTACTTATTGAATTAATTCCTAATTAATTTCTTGTCCCTTCTCGGTGATTTATGTGTGAGTCTTTTGGTTCACCTTTCAACTAGACTTAGGCTAGTGTCAAACACTATTATTAATTAAATCTAATTTAATTAATAATTCTCGATCAACCCTTGATCAAGAAAGCAACAATCCATGGCACTAGAGACTAGGCGAATATCCATGTGAACTTTTAGGATCTCGAGTCTATACGAGTATGGTCCTTTCGTCTACCGTCTCCCGACATTAGTCTAGGGCATGGAATTAGGTGTAGGCTCCCATTTTGGCCTAGGTAGACATACTTAATACTTGAGATCGCGTTACGCCAAATTGCTCAGCATAGGAACCCGTTTTCCTATTCGACCATTAAGTGTGGCCACTGGTTTATAGAGCGTGAACACATCTCCAAGTGCATAGAAGATACCTCTGTCATATACTGATAGAGGATGGATCATCTTCTTGGAATTCACCGTCCTCACTACATACTCCGACTGCACTGGTTAAGACTTATGATGATCGTGTCTGTGACATAGTCAATGAAAAGAATAGACAATCTCCCAACAGTAATGTACATGAAGCCAAGTATAATTAACAATTACAAGTACTATATACAACTCATACAACAAATCTAGAATACAATCCTCACTGTCCATTTTGAAGCAGTTGATTGGTTATCCACGGCACAAATCTAGAACACCTACAATAAGCTGTTGGATTACATGTGAATCGATATGAAACCTTACAACAAGAGGAGCTCTTCAATATTTGTACAAATATGTATATTAAACTCTCAACTTTGACAAATATTCTACTTATGATTTTTCTAGATCTGGCTATGTAAGGACCCCACTGGTGGCCATACTCCTAATTGTATATCTGCAAAGGCTTGTTATGTGAGGTGCAGTACTGAAAAGAAGAGGTCATTGCAGATCTTAGTTAGAACTATTCTTCTAGAAAACATAAACATATCACTGCAACTGTAGATATAAAACAAATATATATCATGAATTCGTAAACTCAGTACGTTGCGCCTTATTTTTTTTTTTAGAGAAACTAAGGTACGTCTTGTGTTCTATTGCATGCCATATTAAGTTTTCTTTTTGCACGTAAAGGTCAGGGCACATAATATAGTGATCAACTTATTTGTGTAGTAGATAACTAAAAGGATGTGTAGCATGAAATGAAATTTTTAGGTTTTTATAGCAAAAATTTCGGCAAGATTATCAACATCGAGCAACAACATCAAATTTATTTTAAACAAAAATGAAAATAAAACAAGGTATAGATTACCTGATTTGCTGCAAGAGGCCTTCTAGAGGTATTGTTAACGTGTTCCAGTCCAAGATATTGCTCCCAAGAAACACAAATACTGCTTCTCTATAGAGTCAAAACATATTATGAAATTTGAGCACATCTGCATATAAATATTCTCACAGAGTGTGTCTGTGTGAGAGAGTGAGTGAGACGTGGAAATGGTCGAACAAAGTATCTGAGTCCTCTAAGCATTCTACTTGACTATGCGGCTTCAAAAGCAAATCTCCACTGCATAAAATCGAGAAGATTCAAGCTGAAAGTAGACGTTGTAGCATGCCTAACCACATAAGCATCATACCATCATTTTCATTTAAAGTGATTGTAACAATTAGGCTTGGGTTGTAATACCTTTGAAAATTCCTCATCTCGTACTTGCAACTTGTTCTGCACACAAACCTTGATATGAGACAAAGTTTCACCATCATTGATCATGAATAAAAATGGCTCGCCAAGAGTTTTAATTCGCTGCCAAAAGCAAAATAAATATATAAGAATTAAAAGTAAGAAAATGAAAGAGATGCACTTGCAGTTGAATTGGAGAGGTAGAACGAGTACAAACATCTGAGGAAAACTATGAAGTAAAGAACTGAAAATACTACCATCTGGTTTTGAGCATCCTCATGCATGAAGTGACACACATGAATCAAACATTTACTTGGGCCAAGAAATTTCTCTTCGTCTGGAATATACAATGAGAAATCAAAAAAGTGGAGAAATTGTTGATAATAAAGATAAACCTATGGGGAAGGTAATTTTAAAGTGTCGTAGCCTATCAAAGACACAGTACTAACATGGAGAGCAATTAGCAAGATATTTTTTGTTTGTGTATCACCTGAAAAATGTAGGCATTTATATACATAGACACACATATGTATAGAGATAGAAACAGACCTCCTCTGCTCGTAAGTCCAGCGATTGTCATTTATTGCTGTGATCTTAGAAGAATATTATTTCGATATTAATATTATGAAACTAATGAATGAAACAAAAAGAAAATGCAATAATTCAAGACCTTATAGATCTTGTGCGAGAATACTTCCAGCAACCTGAGCTCTGCATTTGGACGAGAAAGCTTCACCTCTGTAACTCAAACATTGCAACAGTTAAAAATCATATAATGCTATGTCATGTAACAAATCTTAAAGTTCTAGGAACACACACACGCACACTCCCGGTAATAACTTGTCAGCTATACTACCTTCTCCTTGAGATATTTAATGTTTGCTAAATATATAATAAATTTTCAACTCTTGCATATATGTATGCACTTGGATAAGAGCATAAGGTCCAATTATGAATGAATACTCACTTCAGAGTTTGCCGCATAGCTGAACGCTAGTTTGAGGATTCTCAACTCTTGCAATTCTGGCAGAGGTATATCCACTACTTCAAAGGATAGAATATCAGAAAGTTGAACAAGAAAGTAATGCTTTGTTAGTTTCACACCCTCGTCAAATGAACCCCGAAGTAGAGTTGTATGAATGTATACTTGGTCGTAATGTAGCAGCATCTCTAACATGTTTTCTACTCCTCGATACCTTATAGGATGAGCTTTTTGTCGGTGAGAGTAGATATTGTGTGATGTAAGTCGTAGTTTGGATGGATCATCAACTCCGAGTTGGTTCGCTACGCTCTTAACAACTTCATCATATGAATTAAGCTTTGACCTTCACAATTAGCGAAATTTGAATAGCAGCGTTAAATGGATCAATATTAGCAATTATAACATAGGAAATTACACTCAAGAATTAAAAGCCTGTCTTCTATTAACTCACAGTTGTAAACAAAATTCATCCTTCTCAGGCCTTTCTAAGGAGCGAAAGTGGATAACCTGAGGAGCGAAAGTGTAACCTTCCAGAATTAACCATAGTTGAAGGCATCTCCTCTAATTTTGCTTATTAAGAGATCGAAAGCCAAGCCAGGCCCACCAATCCATAATAAGAATAGCTCGCTGAAAATTACCAGGCTCAACCAAAAAGGGAAGCCCCGTACACTAAGGACGACCTAATAAGGAGGCTTGGTATGAGGCCTACCTTCCAAGCCCAGGACTGGAGGAAGGGAGGCGCCCTCAAGAATCTGGACTCCTTGACCTAAAAGAACACCTCGCAGAACAAGAGTTCGCATATAAAAGGAGTCCTCCTCCAACTAAAGACGTGTTGCTCAAGTCAAGGAGGAGATAAAATCATGCCTTATCCCTGGAATTTTTGCCTTCTTTCTCAAAAAGGCAGGTCACTCCAAAGTTCGTTCGAAAAGGGACTCCTTCTCTGTAAATACAAGCAGCACCCCTCAACATAGATACCTGCAGCCCCCCTATAAGCAGCTGGAAACTGTCTTGCTATTTCTCTACAACTCTCAAATCGTGCGTTTTCCATATTTTACTCACAAAATCCTTATTTTTTCATTTCAATTTCTCATTTCAGCATTCCTCACGAGGTACACCTTCCGTCTACCAAGAGGAACGCCTTCTTTAATCCTCCAACAGGGACGTCTTCTTCAGTCCTCCAAGAAGAACGCCGCCTTCCGTTCACCAAGAGGGACATATTATACTTTACTAAGTTGTTGATTATATTTGTTCCTGTATATAGATTAAATGTATAAATAAAAGTTCCATAATTTATTATTATCCAAATGAAATGTATGATATTCATTCATAATTATAATATGTCAATTTTGAGTATAAAATTGATAAAATATTGAACATGAAATTAAATATATAAAAATTTTAAAAATAAAAAATAAAAAATATAGAAAAAGATCATGAGTTGATGTACAGAGGCAATTGAACTCGAATTCTCTATCAAAATCACGAGCGTTCGCCATTCTTAAATATAATACTAGGATGTAGCTATATATATATATATATATATATATATATATAGGCATATAAATAGAATAACATATGGAAATATTAGTTTTGGGAAGAGCTGTCCGTTTCATTTCCGTCATTTCCTTCATCTTTTTTTATGACATTTAATTAATTACTATCTTTCTTTAATTGATTTAACTACTTGCTAGTTAATAATTAATGAGTAGATTAAATTATTTATGTTTTCTTTTGGTTGTTAGCTAGTTAAATTTTTTTATTTATTCATTAGATAATGATTAGTCGATTAATTAATTTTATTATTGTTAATTAATTGCAATAGCTAGTTTAGTCATAATTAGGCAAAGATAATATAGTCAATCAATTGGATTAATTATTCGGTTAACATTTTACTAAATAAATCTTGTTTTAATTAATAATCTGTAATTAGTAGGAAAAGTTGTTAATAAAAATAGTCATTAAATGAAATATATAGTTATTTATCTATGGACTCAACAGATTAATATGATAATCTGAGGGTTGGCAAACATATAGGGTAGGCTTCACTAATATGATAACTTCTGATTGAGAAATAGCTATATCATTAATTGATCTAATCAACTATATCCTTCATTTGAAACTTATGTTTCAAGAATGATTTGATATTGGTGATAATATCTAAATTAGATCCTATTAACAGAATGTCATCTACGTACAGGTACAAAATGATAATATTATCCTCTTTAACCTTACAGTATATACACTTGTCATTCTCATTACTGAAGCCAAACGATAGAGTAGTTTTATCAATTTTTTCATTTTATTCTTTAGATGCTTGTTTTTAGTCTATAGAGTGACTTAACAAGTTTACAAATTTTGTTCTCGTTACCATGAGCTACAAATCTCTTAAGTTGATCCTTGTACATTTCATCATCGAGTTCACCATACAGAAAGGCTATTTTCACATTCATTTGGTGAATCAGAAGATTATACATCAAAGCAAGTGCTACAAGCAATAGAATAGTAGTCAATTGAGGTATTAGAGAATAGGTATCAAAATAATTTATTCCCTCCTTTTGCTTAAATCCGTTAGCCACCAATCTAGCCTTAACTTATCAACAATTTCACTAGGTTTCTATTTCATTTTGAAAATCGACTTACACCTGACCATATTACACCCTGGAAGGAGATCGACTCATAACCATGTCGCATTAGAGACAAAGTAGCCTGCCTCGCTTTCAACAGATTCCTTCCAACTATTTGACTTTGGAAGAAGTTCTAGAATCTTTGAAGGTTACAGGATCATCCTCGATATTGTAAGTCACGGAATCACTTATAAAATTCTTGACAATCGTTCTTACGCCTTCTAGATGTATCTAACTCTTCATGCGTCAAACTAGAACTACTAGGATTGACCCCTATATTTATCATGTTTTCCACATGATCCGGAAGAGAAGTGGAGGCAAGTGAGTCGTCTAAGGAAACAGTTTGACGTATTCCCGCTTTAGTAGGAAATACATCTTCCATTAAAGTAGGATTAGAAAATTCGACTATTGTGTTGATGTTAATGCCTGAAATTTCTAATTTAATGATCAGAAATCTCAAAGCATAACTTGTCTCCACATAGCCTAAGAACATTGCATCAACAATCTCAGGGCTTAATTTCTTTGTGTTGTGTTTTGGGACTAACATTTTTGCTAGGCACCTCCATACTAAAAAGTAATTAAGTCTCGATTTCCTTCCTTTCTAAGATTCGAAAGAGTACTTAGATTATGTTTTAGAGAGACTCTCTTCAGAATATGACAAACCGTATTCTCTCTCCACAAAACTTAGGCAACCTAGATTCTGACAAAGACTTTTGATCATGTCTTTAAAGGTGCTATTTTTTTGATTTAATATTCTATTAGACAAAAAGTTTTGCAATATTCACTAAATGCGCTTGGCTCATATTTTCCTCCATTGTTAAACCTTTATCGTTTGAGTTTCTTATTGGTTTGGGTTTTTGCTTCGTTTTTAAATAAAATAAATTTTTTTAAGGCTTCATTTTTATTACTTATGAGATATACACAACAGTATCTATTGCAATCATCTAAAAAGATAATAAAATATCTTTTATGGTTGATGGAAGAGGGGCATTACTGGCAGGTCTTGTACAATTTCGACAGATGTATACCATTTCGACGGATGTGATTAGGTATGATAAAATTATTTTTCATGTCTAATTACACCATTTGGTTAGTATTATTAGAGCCCAGTATTAATATCAGACCCGATCTTATTAATCACAATGTATGGTATAACGAATCACACCTATTTAACTGGTATAAGTAATCCTACAAACTAATATTAATTTTATTTTCTAATTTACCCTTAGACTCTCTCCTCTGTGTCTCTCTCCTCGTCTCCACTCTCTTTCCTCTTTCTTCCATTTTCTCTTTCTCCCATTTACCTTTTTTGTTAGGAAAAATGGCATAATACCCCAATGTGTCACCCAAAAATTGCTAAAAAATTTCTTGTGTTAATTAAATAGCTGAAAAGATACCATTTTGACCTATTTTTAGCCTTTGAGCATTCAAAATAGATAAAATTACCCCTATCTTATGCCATTATCTCCTCTCTTTATTTTTCTAATTGATTCTTTACCTTTTTCACATTTTATTAAAAAATATTACAAATACTGAACAATTAGTATTCATGAAAAATATTTATATGTAAAAAATATCATTAAAATCAAATTAAATTATTATACATTTTTTATATATTAAAATATCAAATGTTTAGGATTATTTTAATATTTATATGTTTTTAAAATTAAAATACATAATTTTTTTCATACAATATTATTAGTTAATTTGATTTTGTTTTGAATATATTTTGAAATTATATTATTTATATAAATTACAGTAAATAAATTTACATGATATTTTTTGTTAAAATAACATTACTTAATTTAATTTTGTAGTGAATATTTTGAAATTATATTATTCATATAAATTATGAAAAATAAATTTTAGTAATTCATATATTAAAATTTATATTTAAACATAAAAACACATAATTAATGTAATTCATATATTAAAATTTATATTTAAACATAAAAACACATAATTAATGTAATTCATATATTAAAATTTATAAAATTAAAATAAAACTAAAGAAAGAAAGAAAATGATGCACGACATCATCATCTTCCCCAAGCCCCCTCCTCGCGCGAACCAAACCCCCCCCGCCCCCTCTCTCCCCGCCGCCGCGCGCTTCTGCTTCCACCTTACGAGCTCCGCCTCACCACCAAGGATTTTATGCAATTTTTTTTTTTTTTTTGTTATTTGTGAAGCTTGTGCATGATTATAAAAATATATTTGAAATCACAGTAATTTAACAATAAAAATAGTAAAAATATTACTTCTTTCTTTTTTGAACATTCAAAATTATTTGAATTTTTACCATTAATTTCTTAATTGAATACATGTTTTCAAGTTCGGCTTTATATAAATATAGACCAAAAAGAAAAAGAAAATATTTTACAAATTAATTTTGTTTTAAGCAATTGTATTTCAATAAGTAGTTTAGTGGTTTTTTTTTTTAAACCATTCTCAAGCTAAAATATAAAAATATAAATACCTTAAAAATGGGTACCGTTTATAGTTTCTTTACATTTAATTATGCGTTATAATCCTTTAAACCAAACATCATATTATATTATCAAATGAGATATCTCACATGCAATACCTCGAACCAAACATCATATAATGTAAAATAGAACTAATAATCATTCAATTTTCGATCCTATCTAATCCTGTCACACCTAATCCTATCACATAAACCAAACGATCCTAAGAGGTATGTGCGCAATCGAGCATGGCCTGAAGGTTCAATTGCTCGAGCTTATTTGATGAGGAATGCATGAACTTCTGTTCTAAATACTTTAATGATGTGGAAACCAAAAACAATCGACTACCTCACAACTAAGATGGAGATAATAACATGGGTCAAGGCTTATATGGAGGGACACGGTGTATCATTGATAAAGATACATTGTTGAAGATTCATCCCTTTGTGCTCTCAAATATTGATTTAGCTTCACCATATCGCGAGTAAGAAAAGTCTAAAAGTCATAATTTGATGCTTACAGTTAATTCTTAATAAGCTTGTAGAATTTATTTTAAAATCATGCAGAATACGTTATGCAACAATTAGAAGGGAAGGCCACGCACAACATCGAGAGAAATCCAACATATCCATAGTTAAACTTTTGGTGTTTTGTTTAAATCTTATGTAAGTATATTAATAATTCGAATTAATCTATATAATTTAATTTGTGCCCCTTCATGAAAGAATATAGGTTCAGAATTTGGCTGGAGCAACTACGTCAAATGTTTCCAGAGGAATTGCTCTAACTGATGGCTCTATTCGACATGCAAAGAGATACAATGCATGCATTGTTGGAGGATGCGATATCATGTAAAAGTAAAGATGCCAATAGGAAAACTTAATGTACGTAGTGGGGTGGCTGTTAATAGATACATTGAGTTTTCCTAGTGCGAAAGATTAGAATCCTCGCTCAGGACAGTGTCTTATTATGGAGTTTTAAAAGATATTCTTGAGATTCAAAATAAAAAAGATACTCAATTTTTTATGTTTGATTGTAATTGGGTTGACAACGAAATGGGGCTCCAACAAGATGAGTTCAACTTGTGAACCTTAACAATTTGATGTATAATACAAATTTACCTTTTGATGTGCCTTTTGTGTTAGCAAGTCAAGCTCAATATATTTGGTACATTTCTAATCCATTAGAGGCAAGCTGCAATGTGGTTGTAACAATGACCAAAAGAGATAATTATGAGGTCTAGTCAACGATTAAAGCTGAGCCATATAGCAAGGTGCAATTGGATGATAACATTCATGTTGGGTGAGGGAAGCAGTAGAAGGAACATTTGTTGATGAGACAATGATAACGGCTGAAAATGTTGAAGTGGGAAATGATATCGAAATAGAAAATGATTGATATATGATGTAAAGTAATTAGTTTGTAATGACGATCATGTTTAATTGATGTACATACTGTTTTTTTAACTACTTGCATGAACATTTATACACTTTCTTTCAATATTTGGTCAGAAAATCCTAGTTTGTAATATTTTTATCATGTTTAATGTATACTAAGTTGGTTAGAAAATCTTAGTTTGTAATGTTCTTTTAATACTTTTATCATATTTTTACAAGTATGAGTAAGAAAAACAAGACCATGCATGGAAAAACAATGTTGGATCAAGGAGACTAAGAAGAAAAAAGAAAGCTCCAAGGAAAGGCATCAATCAGATGAGTTCATAGATTACACTGCTTCTGCAACTAGACCACAACCTCCAACAATGGGAGAAATAATTGCAATGAAAAAGAAAAAGAAAAAAAATGCAAGGACCCCTCTTTGTGATATTAGGGAATGTTCAAAAAAATTCCTGAGAGAAGTAAAGTATCAATCACACCCCTTGCGATATGAAAAAAAATTTCAAAAAACCCCTCGAGGTCAGAAATTATTGCGCACGTGTGTTGATTGAGAATATGTGTCTAGAAAGTGCACTTTTTTGGCAATTTTGCCCTGCTCGCTAATCTAATATATATAATATTATATTATACAATATATATATATATAATTTAATAAATTCTAAGATAATATATAAATATTTATGAGTAATAAAATATTATTTTATATGTAAATATATAATTATATTGATATTTTTAATACAATATTCTTTTAATTAAATTTTAAAAAAATTGCCTTGTAGAGGGAGGGCGCAACCCGCACGTCTCCTCACCCTATTGTCGCCCAGCAGTGAGGGCGAATGTCTTCACCCATCGCAGGCAAGGGCAATGCTCACATCTGGGTGACAGTTGTCGCCCCTCTACAGGGGGAGGGGAGGAGCGTAGGCGAGGGCGAGGGGCGAGGGGGAAGATGGTTGGGGTTGGGAGTTTTGATTATTATCTTTTTGCTAAAATAATAATTTTATTTTTATAAATTATAATAATTTTATTTTATAAATTATAATAATACATATAATATAATTGTATCCAACTTATTATATGGACTAAATTTCATCAATTTTGAGACTTAGTAGACTTATAAAAATGAGCATAATTATTAAACTAAAATTAATATTGAGCATATTTAACGGACTAACAAAATATTTTTTTCTGTATAAAATTTTAATTTAAATATTATTAATATATTATTGATATAGTTTAATAGACCCAACTTGACCAGGAGGGCCATTTTAGTTATTGTCCCTAAAAGAATAGACTCAAGTTGATCAGCGATAGTGTGAGTCATTGTTCATAGCATACGGGTGATTTTTATATTTAAATTTTCACATAAATTTTTTAATGTTTTCTCATATCACAAAGGGTCAAAATGAATATAACTCAAAAGAAAAACGATAGTCCCGAGGCAACTTTGCCCTCTAAAGAGACAATGCCTCCTACTGAGCATCAGGTGCAAAAATCTCCTAGCACACGTCGAACACGTTCTTAGCAACACCTGCCCTCTTCGTCTCAGGTGAAACACTCTCCAAGCAAGCTACAAGCATGTTCTTAACAATACTTGCCCTCCTTCTCTCAGGTTCAACACTCTCGAGTAGGCCCTAGGCACATTCTCAACAACAATTGAATTCTTCTCCGAGTAGGGCTCCGACATGTTCTCAAAAATAGTTCTACTCTTCGTCGAGTGGGCCACATACACGTTCCCATCAACGTACTCAAAGTAGTCTAACAACACAAAATGAAATACCATTGGAACCAAATACCGCTTTACCAAATGTATTTATTTATTTTATGATATTGAAGAATAATATGCATTCAGTGATGCTTCTATTAATGTATTCTTAATTTTTTATTGTTGTTTTTATTAAGGTTTTCTTATTTTTTATAGTACCTGATGATTGTACTGAGAAGAGACAAATGATTGTCAAAAAAGGAAGAGCTGCTGCTCAATTTTTGAATGGATGGGGCATGGGAAAGAAACTAGAAGTTACACTGGATGTAAATCCAAATGTACTTGGGAGTTGATGTGAATCACTACAAAACAATGATCGGATGTATGGGCATATAGGTGTTAAATTGCCAATGAACTGTGGAGTTCAATCATATACCACAATATTTGAGAGATGTGGCTTGAGAGGAGGTGCAGGTTGGACTCTTATTGCCGTGCATATCGGATTTTCATGCTTTTATATGTTGTTAAACGTGAACATTCACTCTGTATACTAACCGATCCTATTTTAGCATAATACCAATTTACTTCCCAAAGCGAACAACGTAGTGTTGACAGATCTAAAGGATATATGGAGAAGGTGGAAGTATGAGATTAAAGTGAAGTACTTCTTATGGCACATTGATGCCTCGTGTATCTATCATAGCCGCGAACTGAGCGTTTAGAACAAGATCAAAAGGAACTGGTGATATACTGGACAGATGGGGATGTACAAATAAATTTACATCACATGTAGCATTTAACCTAAGAATATAAAGAAATGTTATAAATCATGACTATTTGCAAGTTATTTGATAAAAACTTGTTTAGAAGAATTCAATAAATGTTTTCAAGAAGCAATGCCTTGATAGGACTGGGAGAACTTCATTTGCATTTATGGAACAAGAGGTATGGTTTCCTCCCAACTAAATCCTCATTAATCTATGAGTGTTTAACTTCAAATTACTATTTTTTGTATCCATATTGCTTTATTTTCTTACCATGGTTTGTTTGATAATTCTGAAAGGGACGAATCCAAGCACGCCTGATATTTTGTTGGAGTCTTGCTCCTGCGAAAAAGGGATTGAGGACGATGACACATTAGATTTACATGTAAGTTTATTCCTTCGACTTGCATGGTTGGACTATTATTATTAATGTATTGGATTTAGATTATTGTTGTTGGATGGTCTTGGCGATGTTGGATTTAAATGACTGTTATTGGTTGGTTAATATGGCGATATTGGATTAATCGTTGTTGTGGGATAGTGTTGACGATGATGTTGGATAGACTTGTAATGGGCTTGTTTTATTGGATTTATGATATTTGAGATGTTGAGTATACGGTCGTTGCTATTGTGTTGTTAATTTTATGGTCATCTTTGTGATACTATGTTGCAAGCTTGATAACAAATATGTTTTTATATCTACATAAATAAGTGTTGTCTTCTATAAGAAAAAAATGTGTTTTTGTAGTAGAAAAATAGAGTTTCTGCTATAAAAATTCTATTTTTCTGCTGCAGAAATTTCTGTTGTTTAATGTTCATTATTTGTGTTGTTTTTTGTTCCATAAATATTTAGTGTTTATACTATGTGATTCTTATTTGAATAATGTAATACTTCTTTTCAAACACATTTTACTCGGGAGTTGTTTAAGAAGCCGGAGTTAGAAAGAAACATAGAATTTAAGGAGCAAATTATGAAGAATGCGATGGGAGAGGAGAAGCACTTAAGAAACCGGAGTTAGAAAGAAACATAGAATTTAAGGAGCAAATTATCAAGAATGCGATGGGAGAGGAGAAGCACAAAAAATTGACAGATTGAACAGAGAAGCAAAAAATTAAAAATGCTTGGATGCATAAGCATTGCACAGAAGATAGAAGAATATAAATGCTTAAGGATGGACTCATGAAGGAAAGAGAAAAAATAAAACAAATGCAACATGAATTCAATAACGAGAAAGAGCAATTAAGGTTGAAAATTAAAAGTTATCTTCACTAAGTCAGAAATTGGAAGTACTCATAAGTCAGATCCCTAGTGTATCTTCTATTTTAACAATGACTACTCAAGTAATTAACTAAAAGCTATTTAATAATAAACACATACATATTTACATATATATAATTTTTTTGTATAATTCATAGGTTCCAAATGCATCAAGCTTGCAGCAATTGACTTTGAGTGGGTTGAGAGATGATCTCTCTTTCGAAGAACAAGAAATACTCTATTTATTTGTCAGTTTTCTTTTTAACTTTCTATATTACCTTAATTTTTATTCTTTATTTAATGCTGGTGGTTGGTGAAAGATGATAAAAGAAAAAAATATTGATGTGCGTTAATGTAGATTGGGACATGAACTCATTTATTTTGTCATCAAATATCCAAAAAAGTTGTTGCTGAAGGTGTTGTTTGTTGTTGGTAAGAATGGCCAAATGGGAGTTCCACCTGAATTTCTGGAGGTGTATGTTGCGAAAGTTTACATTCCTAATAAGAAGTTACAGTGACAGAGTAGAGATGTTACTACCATTGGAGAAGTTGTTAACAAATGTATCTATTGGAAGTTTGTGAATGTAAGAAAATATCACTTTTCTTTCAAGATGCAAATGCATACACTTTTTCTCTTTACTTGTATTTATTTCTATTTTATGGTTATAATATATCAGGTTCTGGAGATTTGAATAATATGAGAAGCTACTTTTTGTGAGTGTGTGTATCCAACTTTAAGTTTCTTGATAATTGGCTAATGACTATGAATAACAATTGTGAATGTCATTTGAACAATTATGTAGTAGTGGTAAGGGGTTGTATATGATGGAATTGGAAGATTGTACTTTTTTGTTATGTTAATATAAAGATTTGTAATATATATATATAGTAGTGTATATGTACGTGGAGTAATTGTGTTATTCATTATTGTACAAATATATTTGTTGTACATTATATGCAAATTATCTTATGATAATTTAATAATACTTTCAACTATTAATATAAAAATTATAAAAAACAAAAATACAACATATTAAAAATTACCATCTGGATAACTAAAAAAAATATAAAATCAAATTATAGTTGTATCACTACGAAAAAATGGTCATTGATGTAGTCGAGGTTTTTTTGGTAAAGGAGAAAATTGGGATTTTACCACGATGGAATTGCACACAAGGTGAAATGCAATTTTCGCAAAATGTGTAATTTGCAAGAGAATGGGATCTTGTCAATGAATAGTTTCTTGGATTAAAAAAGTAGTATTTTGGTATTTATGGGGTGTTCTACTACATATCAAACTACTTTTTTACCCTTACAATTTAATATATTTTTTTTATTAATGTACATTATACAGCCCCCCACTTTCGGATGCAATATGCCTACCCAGTGTAATATTTTGTCCGAGAGTAAACACTCCTCCGAATTGAGTTGGCACATTAGAGTGGATGGCAGTGCAAATGCTTGGCCAACAGTGTTAGATGCCCGGCTCGAACTGGGGGTGCATCTCAATTGCAGGGTGCACTAGGTGGTGCACCCCAAGCCCAGTTCAAGGGGGGTGCACCAGCCAGTGCACTGTGTGCCCAGCTCGAGGTTACCGCCTCTGGTTCACCTGCCGGCCTCGAGCTGAGCCAGCCGGCGGGGTGCTCCAGGTGGCGCACTCCAACTATGCCTCGAGCTGCCCGCTGGCGGGGTGCACCACCTGGTGCACCCCGAGTCTAGCTCGCGCACACCCGAACTGGTGCGGCGCACCAGGAGGTGCAACTAGAGCCCTCCTTAAGCTTGGCTTGAGTCTTCAAGTGTTGTGAGGAGGTGCTAATTTTTGCGTCCCCTAGGTTTTGAACCCAGGTCAAAAGGGTGGTAAGTAGAAACTCTTACCACTACACCAACAAATATTTCTTAACAATACTTGCTCTCATTTTTCATTAGTAGAGGTTACTCGGAATTTATTCATCTTTCGCGCCGAACTCTTCCATTTATTTTGAGAAATTCGACGTCATCTTCAAGAGATGAGATTCCCCGTAAATAATTATTACATTTGGTAATGGAGCCCCCCAAGATTTCAGAGAGGGTGAAGCGGCGCAAAATTTTTTCTTAAGGACGTAGCCTCTTGGGGTGATTTTTTCACCATCCATTAGGTTGAACTTTTGGTAGGTAACTCGATAGTACTCCATATTGCCTCTAGGGATGTTTTTGCTCAAGCCCCATAGTTAGGTTTTTACCAACTTCGGAAGGGGGGGAAAAATTCTTCGATTCCAAGGCAAAATTTTCCGATTCCAATATTTTTAAGAGGGGACGTTGCCTCTAAGGATACTTCATGTCCCAGAGTCGGTCTTTCACCAACTTCAAAGGGATGTAAAGTTTTCGGGGCGATATTATTAACGAGGATCTCAATGAAAGTTCCATTTAGGGGGTCCCGGGGCAATAGCGAATTTTGTCTATATGACAATGACGATTTTTGCCTCTAGGGTCCTCGTGAAACTTCAAGGATCTCTATGTCTAAGTTTGTTTTGTTTGTTGGGACTACGACAAGAAAATCAACTTCATTACTCAAACTCCAAAATACAAAGTGTTAGGGAAAATCAAAAGAGGAGAAGGATATGTCGAGCTACTACTCGAGTTTTCTCCTATTACAAGTGACTAGCCAAAAAATAATTTTTTCCGCTACGTGAACTTTGAGTTCCTCCTTCATGGCTTGTTGATCTTTTTGAGGTCACGGGATGACTTCTGCGGTGGGATAGTTATCGTCACGAGGAGTTTGCACATTCAGCCCACGGTCAAATTTGCGTCCTTGTGCATAGTGGTTGACATACTCCTTTAAGTGTCCCCGCTGGATCAATTTTTCTATCTCATTCTTCAGGTGATGGCATTCCTCCGTGGTGTGTCCCTTGTCTCGGTGAAAATGACAATATTTGTCGGATTTGAGTCTCTTGGGGTTATCTTTCATCTTTGGCGGCCATTGACTGATTAGCCCTTGCTGTTCCGCCACCATTAATATCTCCCCCCTGGGAGCATTCAAGGGGGTATAGTGAGCAAACCCCGCCGGAGGCACATGCTTGCGTTCCTCTTTCTTTTTCGGCTCTTTTTCCTCTTCTCGATCCTTCCTTTTGCCGCTAAGGGAAGGATCCAAAGCATTAGACTCCTCAATCCGAATGTATTTCTGGGAGCGCACGAGTAAATCTTCCATAGCGCTAGGGGGCTTGCCGGCTATAGAATCTTCCCGGTTGTAGATTCTGTTGGACAATACTAGCTAACAACTCTTGATTAACATGAGGAACCTCATGCACTGCATCTACGAACCTTTGCATGAAATCTCTCAGAGTCTCACCTTCCCTCTGACGGATAGTAAATAGATATGCCGCCGTTTTCGGGACCTTTTTGTTAATGGAGAAGTGATGCAAGAAACGCTAAACCAACTGCTCGAGGCTAGAAATAGTTCCAGCGGGCAGTTGTTAAACCAAGCCAACGCTCGTTTTGAGAGTGTAGTGCGGAAAACCTTACAGTAGGCGGCGTCACTCAGATCATACAAATCAATCTTGGCATAAAATTTGTCTAAGTGTTCTTGTGGGTCTCCCCTTCCATCATACTTCGATAGATTCGACACCTTGAGACCAGCTGGGAGCGCCTCGGCTAGAATGTTGGAATCAAATGGGCTCCGTCTTGGAGGTGCCACAGCCAACGGCGAGTAGGAATCCTCGGCTCTCCGAGTTGGTGGGGGGGGCGGAAGATTCTCGATTATGGAGATTCCGATCTTGAGTTTGTGCAACTTCGGGTTTGGAGATCCGACTGTTTACTTCCTCTCGCCTCTACTCCTCCTCCTCGGGAGCCGAGGATAGTTCTCGACTTCTGCGAGGGGAAGGAGGGGGCGGGTTCACTGGTTGTTGCGCCACAAATTGGGCCACGGCTTGAGCTGCAGCTCATGTAGACGCGTCTCGTATCAAGGCTAGCAAGGCCTCCTGTGTCAGCTGAATCATCGGTTCTTGGGGTAGAGCATCCGGGGGGAGTACTCCGATTGGGGGTACGACCGGATATTTTTGATGTGACGAGGGGACTCCCCCATTGAGGGGTGTCTGCTGGTGCGTTAGGGGGGTTACCTCCTGAGGAACTGACTGTTCGCCAAGGGGGTTCTGTTCCATTCCGTTTGCTTGGGCTTCTCGGATTGCGTCTGGATCGTGTACGTCACGGGCTCGGGACCTGGTCTGCATGCTCAACGTCAAGGTAAATGTTTCCCACAGACGGCGCCAATGAAGTAGTCGAGGTTTTTTTGGTAAAGGAGAAAATTGGGATTTTACCACGACGGAATTGCACACCAAGTGAAATGCAATTTTCGCAAAATGTCTAATTTGCAAGAGAATGGGATCTTGTCAATGAATAGTAACTTGGATTAAAAAATTAGTATTTTGGTATTTATGGGGTGTTGGAAATTATATGGTGTGGTGAGGTATATATGTTTAAGGTGGGTCTACTACATATCAAATTACTTTTTTACCCTTACAATTTTAATATATTATTTTTATTAATGTACATCAGTCTTAATAAAAGATGATGTAAGAAGTTATTGCTACAAATAGAGCTTCATAGGAAAAGGTTATGAATTTTTTAGTTATTTTTTCAACGAATTTGACGTCATAAAGAAAACTATATTCTCGTAGCGCATACTCATGTACTAGCTATGACTTGGCAATAGTAGCAAAAGATGGCAATTTTTTTTTTCTATTAATATATAGTCATTGTAAAAGAAAATTTTTCATAGAAAATAGCTTTTTGCTACGAAATTTATTTGTAGGAAAGCATTTGCTACTCTAATCTTCCCTACGTCCAAAAGTCGTACCAAAATTGTAGCAAAAACCTTTTTGCTATAATTTTTGGTCATTTTCTGCAATTTTTGCATGGTAGCTAAAGGCATATTTTCCGGTAGTACTAGTTAAGATTCCATTAAACTCATCTATTTTAGTATGAACTAAAACAAGTATTTTTAAATTCCGTTTTATGGTATAAGGTTTCCTTACTTGTTTAGCTTTTACACAAATTTGGCATTTATGCCCTCGTTCAATATCATAACTAAGTATTAAATCTATTCATCATTCATTTGAGTGAACTTAAATTTAAATGACCTAATATACTATACCACAAATTAGAAGACTTAACATTCAAAACAACAATTTTATTGCATTCAACATGAATTTTAAAAATTCATCAGATAAATAACATTTACCAACAAAATTACCAAATTGTTGAATTACAACTTTATTAAATTTGAGGACAAATTACAACAACCTCCCTTGAGATTTTCTATAATTACGAATACTCCCTCATTTGGAAAGTTATGAATACCTTCTTGATTTTAACAATCGTCTAATAATTAGTTCAATCCATTAGGTTTTCATTAATTTTTATAGTGAAATAACCAAAATACCCTTATGGACTAAGAACTATAGTTATATTTACTTTTTAAACTTTTTTTATTTTTTATGGACTAGTGGATAATTTTTTATGATTTTTTCATCCACTCAGTACGATATTTTTTCACAAATTTTTAATTTTTTTTAAAAAATACAGTAAAGGAAAATGTGACAATTTCGTACATCCATCCAAGGATTATATAATTTCATCAAACTTCGAGGTATTTATAATTTTTCAAACAATAAAGGAGTATTTATAATTAGGTCAAACCTCGGAGGAGGTAGTATTTATCCAGAATTTAAAGGTAAGTTCACAACCTTTACTAACTATTATGGAACCACTAATAATAGTTCTCTTTACAATAGGCACATGGTGAACTCTTTTAAGAGGCAAAACACCTTGAAGGGAACTTCAAGTCTATACTTCCTATCCCAAGTACTTCAGTTGTACTGGAGTTGCCTATGCTTACTATCTTTCCATTGATGGTCTGATAAGAGACAAAAATTAATTTAGTTTGCACTTTTGCGCCAATGTCAATCAACCAATCAAACGATTCATAAATACTTAAGAGTTCAAATCATATAGAAACATACTCTTCAGTTGCTTTTAAGGTGCACCTAAGATTTGGTGTGTTTCGAAGTGAAAAAACAACAGCTATAAAAAATCCCTCTGTGTTATAAAAAGTCTACAAAACAAACCCCCTGTTTTCAGAATAGGTTAAAAACCCCCTCCTGTTTTGTAAAACTCAGCTCAATCGCCCTATGTCCGTTAAATCCAACTAACGGTGTTAATTTTTTAGAAAATAACCGTTATACTCTTACTTAATATATATTATTTCTTATTTTAATGACCGTTGGATCTTTTTTGATCAAATATTGATCGTTACATCTAATCAATTAATCTCAACCATTGGATTTTAAAAAAATAAAAGGTTTAGATTCAATAAATTATTTAACTTATATTATATATAAATAATTAAAATTTAAAAAATGTATTATTATTATATATTAAAAAAAAAACTAACTACCCCACCCACCCCTTACCCCCCACTGCTCCCAACCCCCCCCCCCTCCACCCCGCGGCTCCCCCCCCATCTCGTCGCTGGTGATGAGATTTTGTTAAAATCATCATATGTACCTAAATTCTTTACCAAATTGAGTGAGGCCGGTCTCTCTAGAATCGTCTTGAAGAGACGACTCTGATGGTGGTGGTCTGAAATCGAGATTCGACCGGACGGAGACGAATCGGCGACAAACATGTTCGACCATCGTTGCTTGAGCCCACTCTTTATGATTGACGAAAACTCAAATTGAATGTATGAAACGGTTCGTATTAAAGAGAGGATTCTAATGGTACCATTGACCGTGGGAAATTCGTCCGGACGGTGCCGAAAACATAGAAATAAGTTTCCGGCGAAAAAGGGCCGAAATAACAGTTTTCATTCTTTTTTTTTAATTTTTAATTAATTTTAATTATATTAATTAAAATATATCTTAGTTAATTAAGAATATTTTAAATAACTATAATAATTAAATATTTTTGGCTAATTAATAATAATTATAATAATAATTATTGTAATTAAATATATAATTTAATTCATTAAAAATAATTTTAGATTTAATAATTAATAATTATAAAATTATTTGGATTTAATTATAATATAATTTAATATTTAATATTAAATAAATTAAATATAATTTAATATTTCAATTTAAATTTGAAATAGTAAAATTTAATATTTATTTTTAGGGTTTGAAATGACAAAAGGAAGACACAAAAATACCCCTAAAGCCCTTTGTATATTATATAGATCCACAAAGGGGTATTTAGTCCAAATTATCATTAAATATGACTAAACTGTAGAAAATGACTACCAAATGCAGCAGACCCGCGTCTCCTCCACTTGCCGTTAATTGCTAACAGAATGGGGGTTTTTTGCTGATTAAAACAAAATAGGAGGGGTTTTTTTTATAAGTAGTTTATTTATTCAATAAACTGCCTTTGTGGGACTACAATAAGTGTGAAACACTATCATCCCACATCTACTTGTATACACATCAAGACTCAAAATTCTTATATAGGACAACATTACAACCTGTTTGGCGTCCATATTTTAAAATAAATTTTGTTACAAATTAGCAACATTAACTATCAATTACCGTAAATATAATAAATACTATTCAATCAACAAATTCCTTTTACTCTAATAAAAAAATCAAACTTATAGAAAATTAAGATTGAGACAAAGTTACTCAATTTTGGTCAATGAAACCTTCAAGCATATATATATATATATTAATAGATATCTTTATATACAAAATCCTGTAAGTCCATTAATGTTGTATTAGTCTAGTAATTAAAAGTTCTGGTCCCATTAATAAGCTAGAGTTCAAAGTTTTGAGTCCTACCAACTATTATCATCTCGACCTCAGTCTAATTTAAGATTAAAAAATCTTACTAGGGGACCTCTCAGCTAGCTTACAAGCTCTTCTTTTCTGATCAGGAACCACACTCCACATCTGGTAGACGCGAACAAATTAAAACACATGGCCCCATGGAGATCGCCATATTTGATCCGAATCAGTAAGTATGTATTTTATGCTTTCATTTATTTAAATTTCTAGATTCGATCCAATCCCGTCCAGCACCCTTTCTAAATAATGTTTATACATATATTTAATTTAATCAAAAGTTTAAACTTTCATTTACTGCATATGTTTGTTAAATAAATTACATTTAGCACAATAACTTGATAAATGTTTATAAATTTTAATTTTATTTTTCTTAAAAAATTATGTTAAATAATTGAAGAAATAGAAAATTTCATCAACTTTTGCAAATTAGACCCATCAGGTTCAGAATTGAGTTCGGATGGGGGTGGGTCTGGAGACCGGTCGAGGGCTGACCCAAGTGCAACTAAAAGTAGCATGGTCTGAACGAGGCATAGGCCATATATTATAAAAAAACGGGATAGATTTCAGATCACTAACCTAGGCCATTCTATGGATGCGAGTGAACCTACTGGTTAAATCAATCTTCCAAGAAGCTACTGGTTAAGACCGAACCTCAGCAATATAGCACTTTTATGTTTGGAGCAAGTTGAACACACGCTGACATTGCCGCTGCCGAGGCCTTACTTAATAGGTAAGATTAAGACCCCGTCATTAAAAGATTTTGTGTTTAAATTTCATGAATATGGAAATATATCTATTATTATAATTGTGTTTTATATCTTTGTTTGGGTTAAATCCATTTGACCCCCTGTGATATATCAAAATATCAAAAATCCCCCTATGAATTGTTTAATATAAAAAATCACCCCTATGTTACGAATAAATAATCACACCGCCCCCTGATCAATTTAAGCCTATTTTTTAGAAACAATGATTAAAATACCCCTTCTAGTTAACTGATCAAACTAGGCCTGTTAATACATAATTATTTTAATTTATAATATATATAGTCTATAACTATTAAAATATATTTATAATATATATAATTATAATTTATAAAAAAATTCGAAATAATAATTATAACCCCCCACCCCCACCCCCATCTTTTTTCTTGGTAAATGTAAGTTTCATTAATGAGTAAAAGATATAGTACAACAATGCTCCTATTCAAGCGGTACCCTCGTTAGACCAAGGGATGCGCCACAGTCGGTATAATGCATATGTACTAATCAAACTAGCTAACTCAACGCTAAACGTTGTCTAACATCTTTAATAATTAAGTTAGCTACAAAACTAGGAGGCTTCTCCTCATGGTGAAATCATCTCAAATTCCGCTCCCTCCATATGTGGTACACACATGCACCAAGTAAGGCACGGTATGCAATATTGATAATGTGTTTCCCTCGCCACTTCCATGCTGCCCACTCAATATCTCTTGCCCAATCCCTATTGGGCCATTGAAATCGAATTATGCGCCAAACAGAGTTAAGGCATCATCTACTAAATCTGCATTGAAAGAAGAGGTGGTCATGTGACTCCACCATATCGTCATTACAAAGAACGCAGCTCTCAAGATGAGATACACCCCCATCTTCTTCTCCCCCCCTCCCTCCCCCCACTGCCCATCTGGGCCACGTCGATCGCCTAGAAGTGGCCGATGAATTCTATGCCTGTCTCCCTCAGTTGCCTACCGCAAGCCGTTTTCCTGACTCTTTGGTGCTCCCTGCTATGCTGCTTCAAGTCACATTGTTTCTAGGACAGGGAATCTGTCTTGGTCTGACCAATAATCACGTAGTAGGCGATGAGAGTAGCATTGTTAATTTTTTGAAATCATGGGCAATACTTAACAAGTTTGATAGTGATGTTAGTCTGATAGATCAAAAATCATTCCTAGTTTTTTATAGAAATCGAGTTCAGGATCCAGAGGGACTGGATTCCAGGGCCTGGAATTCAGTAACGAAATACTGGTTTTTCTCTGTTGATCCTCAACCTCCAACCTTTCCCATCAATAGAATCCGTGCCACGTTTATCCTAACAAAAAATCAAGTCCAAAACCTCAAGAATTTGTGCTTATGTTTGGACATGCTTGGAAAAATGTTTGGCTACTGCAGCTGGCCAGCAGGAGACGAACGACTACGAGCCCGTCTACCTTCCTTTTGCTGCAGACTGCCGAAAACATTTGTGCCCACATTTGCCGTCAACTTACTTTGGTAATTGTGTAGTATATGTGAAGTATTTGACGTATATGAGACTGATTTCGGGTGAGGAAGGCCCAAAACATACGAATTTGCTCATCTGGACAGGGAAAGATATTCGATATTGTTGAAATTCAAGAATTGAGACAAATCATGGACGCAAACGGAAAGCAAGGAGAAAATTTCTTTATTGAATCAGAAAGAAAGAAACAAAAGTTACAGCTATTAGGCTTTGTAATCCCTCAGTTATATAGGGATGAAGAAGGAAATAATAGACTAACGGCTAAGTGGAAGAAGTCAAGACCAACGGATACAATGAAAACGTAACAAAGATAAACAGCGACTTTGTAAGTGTACTACGACTTCTATTTCAGCTTTTCCTTCTCTGTTCTCTCTCTACATCAGGCAGTAACTTTTCTTCATAATCTGCTATGTCCAAGCAGATATCTTCAAACTTCAGCAGCCCCCTTGCAAGCTGGAATTGTATCCTCAGTGATCAATCCCAGCTTGGAATACAAACGGAAGAAAGTATTTCCTGTTAAGATTTTTGTAAATATGTCTACTACTTGATCTTTTGTAGTCAGATAAGTAGGCTGAATCAGTCCTTCCTTGAATTTGTCCCTTACAACATGGCAGTCGATTTCTACATGTTTTGTACGCTCATGAAACACCGATTTTCAGTTATGTGAAGTGCTGCCATGTTGTCACAATAAAAAGGGATAGGTGTTTGGATTTGTATCTGTAGTTCTTTAAGCAAATTATTCACCCAAACAATTTCACACACAGTTGCTGCCATGCTTCGGTATTCTGCCTCGGCCAAGGATCTTGCAACTGTGGTCTGGTTCTTAGACTTCCATGATATTGGAGTTGTCCCCATGAAAATGCAGTAACCTGTGGTTGACCTACTAGTCCTCTTACACGTAGCCCAATCTGCATCAGAAAACGCAGTGAGTTTAAGTTTATTATTAGAGGGGAAGAACAAACCTGATGTATGATTCCCTTTCAAGTATCTAATTAGATGGACTGCTGCTTGCCAATGCTCCTCACAAGGCTCTTGGACATATTGACTTAACTGCTATGTGGCAAAACATATGTCTGGTCGTGTAAATCCAAGGCATAGGAGCCTTCCTATGAGTCTCCTATATCTGCTGGCTTCCTTTAGGGGCCTTTTATGTTCTGGAGAAAATTTTAGTCCTGAAGGCAACGGTGTCAACCCTGATTTCCCTTCATGTAGGCCAGTGTCCCTTATAATGTCTTGAATGTATTTCCTTTGTGACACCAATAATCCTTTCTGGTGATCTGTTAAGCTCAAGACCAAGGAAATATTGTGCCTCTCCAAGGTCTTTGACCGTGAAAAGATCATCTAGGTATCTTTTCACTTCTTCTCTTAGCACCTTTGTTGTTGCAGCAATGAGGATGTCATCTACATAGATAAGCAAAACAATAAAATCATTGTTAGCACCTTTTGTGAACAAACAGTAATCATACTTGGATTGTTCAAAGCCTAAACCCTTTATTTTTTCAGTGAATTCACTGTTCCATTGCCTTGAAGCTTGCTTCAGGCCATATAATGATTTCTTGAGCCTGCAAACCATCCCTTTTGTTACCCCATAACCTTCTGGAGGTGTCATGTATATAGTTTCATCCAGGCTTCCATGAAGGAAGGCATTGTGCACATCTAAATCATGTAAATGCCATCCTTTAGCAGCAGCAGCAGCAACAAGTGTTCTTACAGTGACTGTCTTTGCAACAGGAGCAAAGCAGTCACTGTAATCTTCCCCTTCAATCTGATTAAAACCTTTTGCAACCAGCCTTGCTTTGTATCTTTCCATACTTCCATTTGGCTTCAATTTGGTCTTAAAGACCCACTTGCATCCTATGGATTTCTTGTCCTCTGGTAAGGCACAAATCTCCCATGTGTTATTTTTCTCCAATGCTTCAATCTCTTGCCTCATAGCATTTCTCCATTCCAGATGACTTTGAGCCTCTAAGAAATATTTTGGTTCCTGCAGTAGACACACTTTTTCTACAAAACAACCTAGAACTTGATTAGCACAATTATCAGATATGGAATTAGAATAACAGTGACATAGAAAATCATTCATCCACACAGGTTAGTGAGTGGTTCTAGTAGACCTTCTAAGGCTTACATTATCCTCTTGAGGGATGATTTCCTGTTCTAGCTGTTGAGTGTCCTTTTCATGTTCCTCATAAGCTATAGTGGGTACAGGACATGAATTATCCTCAGATTTTATATCTCCAAAGGGAAAAATGTTTTCATGAAACATCACATCCCTAGCAATATGTATTGTGTTGGTTTCTATGTCCAGAACCTTGTAACCTTTCTTACCTTGAGCATACCCTAAGAAAACACATTTCAGTGCTCTTGGTTCAAATTTCTTCTTGCAAGGCATGACATTGGTAACAAAGCAAAGGCAACCAAAAATTTTTAGGTGAGTATGATCAGGAGCCTTATTGTGAAGAATTTCATAAGGAGTTTTCCATTTTAGGATGGGTGTAGGCATCCTGTTTATCAGGTAAGTAGCAGTAAGTAGAGACTCAACCCAAAATTTTTGAGGCAGTTTTGCATAGAACATGATGGACCTAGCTACCTGCAACAAGTGTTGGTGTTTTCTTTCCACTATACCATTCTGTTGAGGACTATATACACAGGTTCTTTGATGCAAAATACCTCTATTTTGCAGCAAGTCTTGGCATTGTTTATTAGTGAATTCAGTGCCATTATCACTCCTCATTCTTTTAACCTTAAAATTGTATTGAGTTTCAACCATATTCAAGAAAGTTTCAAGTTTTTGTTGTACTTGGGATTTGTGAACCATCATGTAAACCCAAGTAGCCCTACTACAATCATCCACTATAGTGAGCATATAAGTACACTGAGTGATTGAGTGCTGATTAGAAGGGCCCCAAACATCAACATGTATGAGATCAAAAATAGTGTCAGAATGACTTTTACTAAGTTGAAAAGGGAGCCTGTTTTGTTTGGCAAGGGGACAAGTTTGACAACATTTAATGGATTCAGTCCTATCTATCTTGAAGGGTAAATGGGAAATAACATCTTCACTAGGGTGTCCTAGTCTATTATGCCATAGGCCAACATGTTTGTTATTCCCTTTTAGGCATTTCAAATCTTCAGAAAATTGAGCCACATGCTTGTGAGGATGCTGTTGTCTGAGATTTTGAGCATTATCTAGTAAGTACAGTCTTCCTCTCTTAAGACCTATGGCAATGACCTTTTTAGTCACAAGGTCCTGCACAAAGCATTCAGAATTGGTAAACACAACATTAATATTTCCATCCTCACATAAAGCATTAACAGACAAGAGGTTATGTTTGAAGTTAGGAACATATAACACATCTTTAAGAATCAGTTTATCATATATGTGTATATCTCCTACTTTTTCTACTTTATGCATGTTACCATCAGGTAATTTGACTGAATTCATAGTTTCAAGCTGTCTTAAATTATGAAATAGATTTGGATTCATGGACATATGGGCTGAAGCACCACTGTCCATGATCCGGTTTCATCATATTCAAGATTATCTTTACCAAGAAGTGTACCTGCGAAGTTGACAGAGTTATTAGCATACATATTGTTGGAAAGATTCTGTGAAAATTCTGAATTGTGTAAGGCTCGTCTCACGTCGGCTTTGATCAATTCTGTCAGGTTGTTTTCAGTTCGAGTGGAGCCTTGTGTGTTTCCTTTTCCATTCTCCAGGTGTGCATTGTACGTTCTATTGATCATAGGTTTGTTTACATTCTTCCTTTGTTTCATCAATTCTTCATACCATTCTGGATAACCATTCAACTCAAAGCACTGCTCCCTTGTATGACCTGTCTTCTTACAGTACGTGCAGTACATTTGCTTCTTTTCAGCAGTGGTTCTTTTCTTGATAGGGATCTTCAAGTTATTCTGTTTTCTTGCATCAATGATCTGTACTGTCATTGCCTCTTCTTTGTCGAGTTCAAGATGTCTGGCATTTACCTCCCTTTGTTTTTCAACTTGTAGGACCATAGAGTATGCTTTACCTATTGAGGGCAGTGGATCCATTACTAAGATTTGATTGCGAATGTGATCATAGGCGTCGTTTAATCCCATCAAAAATTGTAAAAGTTGAGCATAGTTAGTCTTTTCAGCGAGTTTGGCTCCAGCTCCGCAAGAACATATCGGCAATGGATCCAAAGTCGCTTGCTCATCCCATAGTCTCCTGAGCTTGGTGTAATAGGCAGCAAGATTCTTATTTCCCTGAGATACAGAGCTGACTTCCCTTTGTAGTTGGTATAAAAGCGGCCCATTACTTTCGCCAAACCTTGCTTCTAAGTCGAGCCAGAGATTTCTTGCAAAGGTAGTGTACAAGAAAGCCTCGGCAATGTCCTTCATGATGGAGTTAAGAATCCAGGTGATCACCATGCAATCTGTTTTCCTCCAACTCCGCAAGAACATATCGGCAATGGATCCAAAGTTGCTTGCTCATCCCATAGTCTCCTGAGCTTGGTGTAATAGGCAGCAAGATTCTTATTTCCTTGAGATACAGAGCTGACTTCCCTTTGTAGTTGGTATAAAAGCGGCCCATTGCTTTCGCCAAACCTTGCTTCTAAGTCGAGCCAGAGATTTCTTGCAGAGGTAGTGTACAAGAAAGCCTCGGCAGTGTCCTTCGTGATGGAGTTAACAATCCAGGTGATCACCATGCAATTTGTTTTCCTCCATTGGATGATTTCATTTCTATCTTGCTCTGGTTTAGGACAGGTTCCGTCTATGAAACCTTCTTTTCCTCGGGCACTAAGGGCAAATCTAATTGATCTGACCCAGGTGAAATAATTGGTTCTGTCGAAGGGGGTTGTCACCAAACTTATGGTGGCATGATCGCTGCTCTGTAATTTTATGTCTTCTGAAAATTGTTGGGCATCATCATCTTGCTTTCTTATTTCCATCGGTTTCTTGTCAGCCATGGTTCTTTTCTTTCAATCTTGAACGAATAGCAGTTATGGATCTTTTTCTGCTCTATTACCATGTTGAAATTCAAGAATTGAGACAAATCATGGACGCAGACGGAAAGCAAGGAGAAAATTTCTTTATTGAATCAGAAAGAAAGAAACAAAAGTTACAGCTATTAGGCTCTGTAATCCCTCAGTTATATAGGGATAAAAAGGAAATAATAGACTAACGGCTAAGTGGAAGAAGTCAAGACCAACGGATACAATGAAAACGGAACAAAGATAAACAGCGACTTTATAAGTGTACTACGACTTCTATTTCGGCTTCTCCTTCTCTATTCTCTCTCTGGATCAGACAACAACTTTTCTTCATAATCTGCTATGTCCAAGCAGATATCTTCAAACTTCAAAGTCGAGGGTTTGAGAGTGGGCTGTCTAGAATGAAGATATTCGATATCCCTATGCAATGTCTTTGAGGATATTTTCAATCAAGCCCTTCAGATGATTGATCGAGACTGAATTGATCAGATATAGGTTTTGTGTGTGTCTGTGTGTTTTCTGTAATAAGTTTTGAGAAGATTCTCAATTTTTAAATTTATATCGAAACCAAGCAATAAATTTAACTCTTATATGTTTTCCACAATGATATTAGAACAATATATTAATAAATTATTTAATAAATCATGAAACTAAATTCAAAACTAATTGTTCAAATTTCACCTGGTGTAATTGTCCATCAATAAGATTTAAATAATGATCTTGATTTTTGTAAGAATGATGGAAATTAATGATCTTGATTTAAATAAAGATCTTGATTTAAATTAATAAACTCTCTAAAATAATAAAATTTTCCGATCCCGACTTGGGCCTTTGTAAAAAATCATCAAATTCGATAAGATAATAATTTTTTGAAAAATCCCTTTAGAAATATTAGGTCCCGTTAAAACTCTAAATTAAAAATTCATGAATAATACAGTTACAAATATTGTAGTAATATGCTAAAATATAAAGTCTGTAATGCTTCACGCATTTGATCATTCAAGGTTGATTTTGCAATGCCTTTTAGATGAGAAGACATGGTTGGGTGTTATGAATTATTTTATTTACATATTGAGATTTATATAGTATGTGTTTCATTCATCATGCATGAATATATTTAATTGGCTATAATAGTTATTTAAGTGCAACGAATTAATGTAAACATGTATATTTAAGTAATTCCAATAAACTGATACATGCGTAACTGAATATAATAGTTAATTGTATATAATGAATTGATATTATACATGAATATATTTAATTAGTTGCAAGGAATTGGTTGATGCATGAATATAATCAATAAACATATATGAATTCATTTATTTTTAATACATATGTACTAAATTTGTTGAATTTAAAAAGTCTCTCTTTTAATTAATAAAATATTAATTTATTCATATATTAATATCTCTCTAAATTAATAAAATTTCATGATCCCAAAGTTATTAATTTATAGAGGTTTTATTGTTGGTGGAAATTTTTGAAAAATGAAATTGACTAACAAAATCACTTTTGAAAAGTGCCATGTTAGTCATTCTTTATTTCGAATAAAGGATTTTATTACGTTATGGATAGTTAAAGACATATTTTAATGCATCCATTTAAGGTATATATATGTGTTAGTCCTTTGGAATGACTAACAAAGACATAGGAAAGAAAGAAAGTAATTTCCTCTCTCCCTACTTTCCACTCGGCCGAAACCCTTCTCTCAAATATACTTGGTGTGTATTTTTCTCCCTAATTTTCTTGTAGTAAAGAGAATTGAGGAATTCCAATTCCAGTGTGCTGTGGACGCAACTTTAGAGAGTTTCTATGATGAAGCATTGGGTGAACGAACAAAACGAAGGAGGTGCGAAATAAATCAAAGAGGTAGTTTTGATTTACAATTTTTTGTACCTCTTGGTTTCATTCAACCATTAGATCCGTTCAATTTTATTATCATTTATTTTAACTACATCGAATGCCCAGGAACTCCAAGGGTACACCCCTTAGAATTATGATTTTATTGCGATTTTGTTTTAATTTACACAATTCGTTTGCGCATTCCGAGCCGATCCACTCCCACTTTCTGGTGCTTTCATAATTTACCTTTGTACCAGCCTTTGTAACGGCCAATTGAAATTAAAATTTTCACTTTTTTTATTTGGATTTTAAAATTTTAACATGTAACTGCATTTGTAACTGCTATTTGCAATGTGGCCGTTACAAAATCTCATTCCCGCCTTTTACATTTTTGGCGCCAAAAGTTTGTCGCCTTAAATTGTAACGGCCATTGTAATGGCTTTGTCATTAATTTGGCCATTCCAAAATAATAAATGTGCAGAAAGAATTCAAAAAACTTTTATAAACTTTTTTATTTGACAATACTTCAAAATAAAAATATTTCATTAAAACAAATATACATTATGTAGCCTCGTATTCATCCTCGTCAGTCCCATAGTTCTCGGAGCTGTCTTCATCATCCTCTTCATCTTCATTATCAGCTTGACCATCTTTAGACCGTAGTGTACTTGCAACCTGCTGATTTGCAATTTGTAAGCCATTGGGATCATGTAGATCGTACGACTGATTGTCTGTAGCAACTTCAGGGACTGGTACGACTTCCTCCGGCTGATATACGATCTCAGTTCACTTGGAATGATCAACAACTCTCCGAGCCTTGATTTTGCAAAGAACCATCGAATTCGCTTTGTCCCTCTTTATACTTGGGTACTCATTGTAGTACACTTGTACTGCTTGTTGTGCAAGTATGAATGACTCATTCTTTTGGTACACCTTTTTATGTTTACATCAACAAGATGATAGCGTGGGTGTATCTTCATGCCTCTTACTGGATTGGTCCAACGACACTTGAGCAGAATGATGTGGAAGTTCGAAATATGTGGGTATGTCAATTGAATGATCTCTTCGATGATTGAATAGAAGTCATTGTCCTCGTTTGTATGCGATGAACTTTTGACACACACCCCACAATTTATGGTTGACTTGCTGGTATTGTGACGTTCCATGTGGAAGTTTCACCTGTTCACAAAATAGCATGGGATCAACGTCAGTTCTGCACTTGGACCCTGTAGTGACACTTAAAGAGCTTATTGTCCGTGTAGTTCAACTCGAGTTGTACATTCACATTCATATATTAATCAGATATTATGTATATTGCACAACGTACTTTTAAAAATTCAAAATGAATTATATTAACTTACGCGTTGTTTGAACCAATCCTTGAACTCAATCAATACAAGTCAATCAATAATTGGATCGGCTAAAAGTGGTGTTGGTACAGTTCGTTCAAGTATGATCTGTACATATATTAATCAGATAAATTTTATATATATATATATATAAATACACTAATTAACATATATGTATATTGAAAATGACAACTTACTCATAATATGGCTGATTATTTCACAGTTGGTCAAAATGTACGTTAGGATGATGTGTCGTTCTGGTCCACTAAGCCATCTCCTTTTCGAGGTACCAATAGCCCGACTAGGGTAGTTGAAAATAGACACCTGGATTCCATCATCGCTGCTCGTGCGCTTATCATATCTATGAGTCATACTTATGGATAGCACGTCTGGCATAAAGTACTGTGAAGAAAATAAATCAATTTTTTCGACAATGTATGCCTCAACAATTGATGCTTGGACATGTGCTTTATTTTTCACCTTTTTCTTCAATTTTCATAAGAACCTTTCAAATGGGTATATCCACCTGTATTACATTAGCCCCCTACGCGAGCTTCATAAGACAAATGAACAATGAGGTACTCCATTGAGTCAAAAAAACCTGGAGGAACTATCTTATCAAAGTTGCACAGTATGATGGCACCACTATTTTCTAACTTCTGTAGCTTGGCGACATCAAGCGTGGTCGAGAATATTCTTTGGAATAAAAGACTAACCTCCGTTAATGCACTCTATACATGCTTGGGAAGCATCTCACTCAAGGTAATCGGGATCGATTTCTGCATGAATACGTGATAGTCGTGCCTCTTCATGCCATGCATCCACTATTCTGTCATGTCGACGTAGTCGGCAAGGTTAGTTGCATAGCCATCAGGAAACTTAAGGCTATGAATCCATTCACATATCCTCCTCTTTTGCTCCTTCGTCAAGGTATAAACTACTTTAGGCATAACGTTCGGTCTATGTTCATCCAACTCAAGCTCCGGGCAATTATAGATGATCTTCAACTCCCTGTGTGCATTCAAATCTCCAATTGTCTTTCCCTTGATGTCCATAACAGTGTTGAGCATATTATCAAACAATTTTTTCTCAATGTGCATGACCTCAAGGTTGTTGAATCAGATGCGTTGCCCAGTACGAAAAATCAAGGAGAAACTATCTGTGGTAGTCTAAGTAGCATGCTTTCCTACTTTGCTGTAGATGGAATGCCCCTGTGTCATCCATACAAACCAGATAACCCATAACACTGGTGGTACACTACCCAGACGCCATCCCACAGGCGGGTATGTCGTTTACAGTTCACATCAATGCCGCCCGCATGATGAATGCATTATCTGTGGCATTGTCATACATTTGAACACCCACCATAACTACAGCAGCTCTTCAATCAACGATTCCAAGTACATATCGATCAGACACTTCAGATTAGAAGAGACAAAGATCACCATCATAAAAAACATGCACTCGAACTCCTACACATACTACGGGGGAGATTGTATGCTATAATGATAATGGCTAACATGAATACGTACGATCATACTGACCGTGAGGCGCAAAACCGTCTGTGCGAAGGCCCAGCCCAACATTACCCGACTCTTATGCAAAATTGGGATACATCGGCCAAAATGCTTTCAATCGTTGACATTGGATGGATGACACATTGACCCCTCTCTATCTGATGTATGGCATGTCACGTCATGTGCTCGGCAGTTTACCTCGAAGGATACAACCTCTACAGGTGGGGAGTAAGCAGCAAGTACCTAAAGCGGAAAGTACCTAAGGACTGCATAACATTCTAACATAAACCCTTGCATACATAAGTGATAACTGACATTGTTGGGTTTCTGAACTTCCTATTTTTGCGTTTTCGACAAGGGCACCTAATTTTGTCTCCATCCATATGTCCACGCTGATCCTTTGCCCATTCTATGAAAATATTAGTCCCATACTCAAACTCCAATGTAAGACCTCCTCTCTCCGGGAGGTTCTTATTATACATCCATCTCCTCAATTCTCGTAACATGATAATATATATAACTGTATTCATATATATATATATATAATTTTCTAATTTGACGATAAATATTACACTACACTATTTAGGAGAATACATATAATTAACATGATCTAAGATTAACAAAAAATAACAAAACTGAAATAAGAATACCAAGAAATGGACTCTCCTAATTCTCTCTATTCTCTCTCACACACTAGCACACCTCATGAAACACATACTCCTATCCTTAGCCCGACTTCTCACCGGGGACTGGTGGCGGCGATGGCGAGAAGGAGGCGACTGATGTTGATGGTGAAGTGGATGTTGGTGACCTCCGAGGAGAGGGTGATCCAAGGGCATCAGTAATCGTGTATGAAGGAAATCCGCATATGTATGCAATCGGTGCCGAGGATGATTCAATGGCCGCGGCTGAACTTCGTGAGACTTCCATGGCTGGGGAGTTCTCCATGGCCACAGCTAGGAGTGTGCAAAAAAATCAAAAACCGGCCGAACCGAACCGAAATCGAAAATTCGGTTCGAACCGAAAATCGAACCGAATTTTCAGTTCGTTTTTCGGTTTTTTTTTTTCGAAAAAATCGGTTTTCGGTTCGGTTTTTTGGTCACCAATTCGGTGACCGAACCGAACCGAAAACCAAAATTCTGTAAATAATAAAAAAAAATTATACATATAAAAAATATAATTATATATATATATTATAATATTAATATTATATAATTTATATTAGTAAAGAGTCTTTAGTAAAGACTAAAGACTAAAGAAAAGAGAAGAGTAGAATACTGAAGTACTGAACTCTGAAGAGTGAAGAAGTCACGAGTCTCACGACTCTTACAGATAGAGAGAAGAGAACAACAGAAAAGAGAAAGAAAGAAAAGAGACGACAACGACAGGAAAACTCAGAGCATTGCACCGGCGACTGCCGCGACTCGCGATTCACTGAGAACGAAAAACTGAAACAGAAATTCACCTTGGCACTGGCTCCGGCGGCCACCATATACGAATTGAGTCAGAAAAAGTGCAAAACCAATCTCACATGAGTCACGATAGGTAAGATTTCTGGTTTGGTTACTTTGGTATCTTAGACTCTTACAAGAAAATGAAAAAAATTTAACTTACAATATTGCTTTGAAGGTGTTTGATGAAATGCCTAAGTAAACTTGTGCTTAAAAAAAAATGGTTTTTTTTGGTTTTAAAACCGAGAAAACCGAACCGAACCAAAGACATTCGGTTCGGCTTTCGGTTTTTCAAAATGCCGGACCGAATTTTTGATTCGGTTCGGTTTGGTTAACCGAAATGGACACCCCTAGCCACAACTGTTCTTGGTGATGGTGTGGAGGACGCGGTTGATGGCCTGAACTTCCATGGGCGCCTGCACCTACGGTTTGAGGGCGCACGATAGGAGATGGACGGGAATGAGCGAAATGGTGTTGAAACGGAGCGGATTTGTATTCAACATCAACAAATTCCTACAACTAGCACACAAGGTGATCGATGTCGGGGATCATGATTCCATGTCTGCGTTGGAAAAATTGAAGGAAAAATGGGAGGCAAAGTCTGGTGTTCGGCTGCAAAACCTTCGACGAACTTCCCTTCCGTTGACGATCACCCATTTACGAGAGGCTTTTGTATGGCTTTCCGGCGACTGCTCACGCCGGCCATTGGAACAACAGCAACAGCAGCAATGATGCTGGCTTTCACGGTGGCGGCTCCCGTGAACCAGTCAAACCCTAGTTTCTCTAGGGTTGTGCAATCAGATCAAAGGATGGCAGATTTTTCGGCGATGAAGGCTATGCAGGAAGTAAGGAGTCCAATGACTATCTCGATGGATCTGAACTCGATTGGACAGTCGGCATTAAGGTGTGATGAGGCTATGCATGTGACGACGGGTTCGACGTCAACCATGGCTGAACCTTCACCCGTGACTCAACAGGTGCATTCCTCTCCCACTGGATTATTTGTTGGCAATATCCCGTTACATAGTTGTTCTGAAATTCCCATTGTTATTGATAAGATTTCACATGCATTTAATAATTCATCACGTAAAATATTGTTGTATATTACTCCTACAATGCAAAATGGTGAGGTGATTGTACGCCCCACATTGGAGGTGATTCATGATGGGTCTCGACGGTGGAAGGCGACGGTTGCTGGGTATTTTTTGGAATATATTACATTGATTTGAAGGAATATATTACATTGATTTGGCCGACTCTCAAGGAAGTTACTACCACTAGAAATGGTTTTTTCGCTTTCCAGTTCAAATCCGCTGTTGATATGGAGGAGGTGATTGAAGGAGCTCCTTGATTGTTCCAAGGGCAATTGACTGTGCTTTAGAAATGGGAAACTGGAACGGTGATGAGGAAGCTCAAACATATGCAATTCCTAGTTTGGATTAAACTCCACAATTTACCTATTGAGATTTGGACGACAGGGGGCCTAAGCACTGTGGCGAGTGGAATTGGGAAACCGTTGTATCCTGATGTGATCACTAGAGCATGCACGAGACTGAATTTCGCTCATGTATACGTCATTCTTGATATTAGTTTCAAACTTTTGAAACACATTATTATTATGACCCCGGATGAAGATGGAGGGGAGCCGCCGTGTAAGGTGGATGTAATGGTTGCCACCTAAATGCACTACTTGTATGAGCCTCGGCCACCCATCGAAGTAATGCACGTTGAACAAATCCTCCAAACCTGCAAAGCCTCCGGTCTCAGTTTATGTTTATAAACCCACTACAACTACACAACCAACGATTGTTCCTACTTTGGCGAGCAGGGAGGGCGATATCCCACAACCTACGGTTGCTCATGAGACACCTACCTCGTGGGTTGATTATGATAGCGGGGGTAAGGTTAAGGAAATAGTCAATCATAACACTTTTGGTGCTCTTAATCTCCTTGATGATTAAACAAATGACAATCCTCGAGGTCCTAATACAAGCAGCTCCACTAGTGATGATCCATGTTGAACGTTGCATTCTGGAATGTACGTGGAAACAAGAGAGATCATCAGCTAGGTCTGAAAGATCTTGTGGCTGATTTTAGGTTACAATTCCTTGGCCTCTTAAAAACCCGTGTTCATATAAATAATATCACTCATATTCAGTTATAGGTTTTACATGAGTGGAATTGGTTTGTGGATTCAATTAGTACTGGTAATCGTATTTGGATTAAATGGGATGATGATTTAGATGTTATTGTGCTTGATCTAGGCTCCCAATTTATTCATTTCCGTGTGAATATTAGAGCAATGCATAAGATTGCATTTATTACTGTAACTTATGGGGCTAATGAGGTTGCAGAGCGTCGGGAATTGTGGTGTTCTTTTGGTATACTTGCTGGCCAATGTGTGGAGGTGTTGTGGTTAGTAGGTGGGGATTTTAACGCTGTAGGTGATCTTAGCGAGGTGTGTGGTACCACAGGTGACATGAGGTTGGCTATGGAAGACTTTACACTTTCACCGAATTTTATTCCCAGTTTACAGAAAGTATGGCAGCATGAAATTATCGGTGGTCACTCGTAAACTCAAGGCTTTGCAAACTGTATTCCTGCAACAAAGGAGGAATAAGGGGGATCGCTCATTAAATGTTCAACTCGCCAATGAATTTCTTGAGATGGTGCAGTTCCTGGTTAGCTCGGATAGACAGAATGACCTCCTCCTACAATTGGAGCATTGCTGTTGGTTGGAGTATGCAAAGGCGGTTAAACTTGAAGAAATCATGTTATAGTAGAGGGCTAAGATGCAATGAATGAAAGGAGGGGATCAATGTTCTCGGGTCTTCTTTCGTAAGATTGCTCAAAGGCGTACATCACGTCGGATCCTGCCGGAGTTCTGAGCTAGAGATGCTAGAGTCCGGACTTGGAGAGTTTAGAGCTATTGAGTTCCTTCTTAAACAACTTTCTCTAGACTATCATAGTGCTCTCGACAGCCTTATAGATAACTACAGAGGTAGAAGATAGTACGAGGACTCTATGAGCTCTCTAACCAACATCCAAATCTAGCATCCCCAGCCCAAACAACAGGGATGCGAGCTTCTCTCTACTCTGGTTCACCTCCAGGATGGGGCTTGAGAAAACAAAGAAAATTTGAAAGGAGCTGGCTTGTTTAGGAAAGCTGAACTTTTGGAATTCTAGGGCAGGTGACTGATTTTCTAGTTGGAAAGTAGGAACGGGCTATTGGCAAGGGAGGAAAGTGCCTTTCCCGACAACTAGCTGGTTTCCCGTTAGCCCAAAAGCGTTAGGGGAACTGGCATAGCTGAGGTGAAGGTGCTTCTCGCCTAAAGAGAGGAGCTAAATGGAAGGAGAGAGCTTCTTCCTAGTTGGAAGGCGCAAAAGACTGGCAAGTGGGGAAGGGGGGTTACAGGGGGGTTTCCCCTTTATTACGCCCTTTTGGGAAAAATCGCAATCCCTCCAACTTAACTAAAGGAATGTACCCTCTCATTTCCTATATGCCTAATAGATGGCTTTTGCCTTTTCCGTTTGTCGTTTGTCGTTTGTCCTAATGAATCCTGAATTAATGATAAGCATGGGACCACCTATTCAGAGCCAGAAGCGGTCATTAATGAATTCGTCTCCTTCTATCAGTCTCTATTAGGAGGAGTTCAACGTAGGCAAGTGATTGATATCCAGTTTTTAAGGCCATGGGCGAGGTATGTGCTTAATAAGGAGGAGACCTTAGCACTCCTTCAACTAGTCACCGCTATTGATGTTGAGCAGGCCATATTTGATATCGCTATTGATAAAGCACCTGGACCTGACGGCTATTTGACGGGATTCTATGAATCAGGATGGCCGATTATGGGCACAGAAGTCACAAAGGAAATCTTAGATTTCTTTAGAATGGGGAAACTGCAAAAACAAGTCAATCCCACGTTTCTAACTCTTATTCCTAAGGTACATTCTCCTACGCTGGTTGTAGACTTTAGACCTATCTCTTGTTGTAATGTGTTGTATAAAGTCATTGCTAAGATTGTAGTGCAGAGATTGAGTTTTGTACTAGATAAATTAATTAGCCCCTACCAAATTGTATTTGTTTCTGGTCATAGTATTGGAGACAATGTACTTTTAGCACAGGAACTGTTTACAAGCTACAATCAGTAGCATCTTCCACCGCGATGCTCCCTCAAAGTGGACCTTAGAAAAGCCTACGACATTGTGGAATGGGATTTTCTGTTAGTTGTTCTTGAGTTATTTGGTTTTCCAGCAGCATTCATCCAGTGGATTGAAGAATGTGTCACTACACCTTCATTTTCCGTTGGACTTAATGGGAAACCGCATAGCTTCTTTGTTGGATCGAAAGAACTTCGGCAGGGGGATCCTATGTCCCCATACTTATTTGTCCTAGTGATGGAGGTCTTGCATTTACTGTTCCTGCAGATTATTGAATAGGACATGCAATTTTTCTTCCATTGGGAGCGTGCACCCACGCATCTTTTTCCAACTCGGATTTGCAGATGATTTGCTATTGTTCTGCAAGGCTGACATGGACTCTATCGGTGTCTTTAAGTGGGGGTTAGATATGTTTGCCTCCATGTCAAGTCTCCGGGTTAACATGCATAAGAGCCACCTGATTATCTCCCGATCGGCCCATGGGATACGCGACCAGTTGCTTTCAGTACTCGAATTTCAGGAGGGGCACCTCCAGATGCGGTATTTGGGACTTCCACTCCTATTTTCTAGATTATCCCTAGCTGATTGCCAACAGATGTTAATAAAGACTGATCAGCGTATTAAGGGATGGGAAGATATGGCTGTCTTATGCAGGACGCATCTAGATCATCAAATCTGTCCTCATCGCATTGGGAGTATATTAGGCTTCAGCATTTTTTCTACCGAAGGGAGTTATCCGTGAGATTGTGAAGTGACTGAGAGCCTTTTTGTGGAAAGGTACGACGAACAGTGGTTATGCCAAGGTAGCATGGCGTGATGTATGTAGGCCGATTGAGGAAGGGGGTCAGGGCTTATGTGACATTGCTATCTTGAACCGCGCATTAATTTGCAAAAAGCTTTGCGATGTGATCCGGCGTGATAAGACGTCCATTTGTTTGGAATGGCTTTACCAGGGATGATTAAGAGAGACATCCATTTGGAAAGTATTAGACCATGGGGGTTCGTGGGGATAGAGGAAGCTCCTTCAACTACACTCCTTATTGAGGCTGACGGTGGAATATCAGTTTGAAGATGGGTCTTCTGTATATCTTTGGCAGGATCCGTGGCATGAGCGTGGCCCTTTAATTCACTGATTTCCATTTTAGAGAAACTCAGTCACATTATTCAGGATGGGCAATGGCACTGGCCCATTAATGCGCGTTACATTGAGTATTTGAAAATCCTACAGGCGCTACACACGATCTATGGAGGGAATGATCCCATTATATGGCATTATAAGGATGGTCTACCTATTGTAGAGTCTACTCGATATTTGGGCCCATCAGGACCCAAGGTAGGCTAGCCTTCACTACTTTTGAGTTCCTTCAAGATTTCGAGACATAACTTCATTCTATGGCTTGACATCCAGGAGAAACTTTCCACGGCAGATAAACCATGGCTCTCCCACATAGGTGCCTATATATTGTGTGAAGGAGTGGCCGAAACACATAATCATTTGTTCTTTTGGTGTCGGTTTTCTCGACGATGCGTAATAATCTTAAACAGTATGTATGTTTTCGTTGGCCTAATTGTAATTGGCTAAGGGAAATTACTTGGGCAACAATAAAATGGCGAGGGAAACACCTCATAAACGCGGCATATCGGGCATTGCGGGCTTCTTGTGTCTATTATATATGGCGAGAACGCAACCAACGGCGATTTGAGCAGATGGATTAGACGGCTGACTCGCTTGCTTTTTTTTATTTTAGAGAATGTTCGGCAGAGGATAGTTAGTGTTACATTACCTCCCTATGTTAGTTCTTGTGTGCTCTATAGAACATGGCGTATCCCTTGGCTTTTCGAGGGAGAACTCTCACTTTGAACATTGTTGTACTGTACTATTATACCTTTTACTTAATGAAATTTACATTACCGAAAAAAAAAACTAAAATAAGCAATCTACAATTAATATAATTAAACACAATAAAGTATTAAATTCCGTTGTTATCAGGCAACCAACTTAAGAGATGATCTGTACTAGTTGACACTCCAAAATTTGAGTAATAATCTACAAGCTAATCAAGTTTATATGCATGAAAATTAGAGCGTAGAGAGTGTGTGGTTAATAAGAATTTCTACAATAAATGGAATGAAATGAAAACAACTTGATCATATACTTGGAACTCTTAATATAACCTTGAAGACTAGCCATTAGAAAATGAAGCCGTTATTTTGTAATGGACTTTGTAATGGTCATTACAAAAATCCGTCTCTAATGTTATGGCTTGTTAATGCTCTCTTCTTCTATAATTTTCTAGGGGTTTTCTCACTACCATTGTAACAGATCCTTATTTAACCAAAAAGCCAATACAAAAAAAAAAAAAAAACACTAGCGATTATAAAAACCATAGCAAATCAGCATCGGTCAATAAATTATAACGGTTTTTGGCAAATGAAAACTTGTAACGGCTTCTGTAATGGTTCTTGCCATTACAAAATAAATACATTTTAATTACCCAATCAATAACGCCAGCACGTTCCATCCATTACAAAATTGTTAAGGCCATGTGTATTTTAACAACCATGTAGCCGTTTCAGCAACTTAGCGTTTCAGCAACTTAAAAAAATAAGCATAGAAGGCTAGACATAAGGAATTTCTAACATCCATTTGGAAACACAATATACAATTTACTAAGTGAAGACCACATGGGCAAAATACAAAAACCTAGGAAGTACTCAGACTGAACTTCCAAGTTAGAGTGCATATCTCTGACGCGTGCAATTTGTGTGTAGTCAACCCATACAAGATTTTTCAGCGTAAAATAAATTGAACTTAACTATTTAAGTTGGATTATTAAGTAAAAGTTTAGAAGAATATTATTTTGATATTAATATTAGGAAACTAATGAATGAAACAAAAAGAAGATGCAATAATTCAAGACCTTATAGATCTTGTGCGAGAATACTTCCAGCAACCTGAGCTAGCATTTGGACGAGAAAGTTTCACCTGTTTAATGTAAACATTGCAACAGTTAAAAATCATATAACCCTATGCTATGACACAAATCTTAGAATTCTAGGAACACACACACGCATACTCCCGATAATAACTTGTTAGCTATATTACCTTCTCCTTGAGATGCTCAAGCACATCACACGCAATGCTTTCTTTTGGCAGCCTAATAATGTGAGTTTCCGGCTATATATGGAAAACAAATAAGATATTTAATATTTGCTAAATATATAGTAAATTTACAAGTCTTGCATATGTATGCACTTGTATAGGAGCATAAAGTCCAATTACGAATCAATACTCACTTCAGAGTTTAACGCATAGCTGAAAGCTAGTTTGATGATTCTCAACTCCTGCAACTCTGGCAGAGGTATATCCACTACTTCAAAGTACAGAATATCAGAAAGCTGAACAAGAAAGTAATGCTTTGTTAATTTCACACCCTCATCAAATGAACCCCAACTTAGAGTTGTATGAATGCGTGCTTGGTCGTAATGCAGTAGCATCTCTAACAAGTTTTCTACTCCTCGATATCTTATAGGATGAGCTTTTGGTCGCTGAGAGTAGATATTATGTGACGTAAGACGTAGTTTGGACGGATCATCGACTCCGAGTTGGTTCGCTACTCTCTTAACAACTTCATCATATGAATCAAGCTTTGACCTTCACAATTAATGAAATTTGAATAGCGGGGTTAAGCGGATCAATATTACCAGTCATAACATAGGAAATCACATTCTAGAATTAAAAGTTTGTCTTCTATTGAACTCACAGAGGTAAAACAAATTCATCATTTTCAGGCATTTCCAAGGAGCGAAAGTGGATAACCTGCAGAACAACAAACCAAAAAAGTCAGGATATATTAGATAAAAGTTAGAAGAATCACATCATTGCTTTAACAAGAAGGTAGTTACAGGGAAAAAGAATTGGAGCTTGCTATTGCAAGCATCCTATGCTGGAAATCTCTTAAGATGAAAAACCCATTTATTACATTGCCATATTAGACATTTGCGTCTTGCTTGCTCTTGAACTTATCTTTTATTTTTCTCTACGTATTTCAAGATAAGTCCCTTTTATCACATACTCCGTGATGTGTTGCATATTGACTATTATATAAGCTAGCTAAAAATAGCGTAGTTAAATTACTTTCCTTGCCCATATTATTTGTTTCATAAAAAAGTTTTACCTATTGAAGTATTTTGATATCTGATGTAATGATTCGCTTAAAATTATAGAAAATATAAAACATGTACATTGTCTCTCCAAGAAAGCATGACTCATTCTGGAGTATAATGTTATATTATCCAATGATGTTGTTGGATTTCTTGGCCCATGCCCCCCCTCGCCACTTGCTGCCCAGCCCATTACCTGACTCGACCCTTCTTCTAGTTAACCCTAAATCACTACTTAACCCTATTCTTCCACTATTCAGCCGATGCCTCTTCCTCTCCCTCCTTTCTATCTCTAGTATTGTTCCTCTCAAGCTTCCAATGCTCTTGGAAATCTCTCATCATCTCACCTCTTTCTATCTATGTTCTCTGTGTTCTATTTGTATATATATATATTGGTCTTTTATGGTTTTGAAGAGATAGAACAACAACAAAATTAAAACCCCTATTCGTGAAATACTTTGTGAGAGTATTTGCTGAGTGTGAAAGAAACTTCTTAGTGGAATTTTGAGTGACTCTAAACGAAGCCTAAGTGGTCTCTTTGTGGGTCTTTGTCTCTTGGTGGCTTTGTGGATGTTTTGCAACCATGCGGGTTGCCAGCCGGTGGGCATTCGGTTGCCGGATCTGACTCCTGAGCCAGTTACTTTACTGCTTTCCATATTGCTATTTTTCTGTTATTCTTTCTTTATTCATTGATCTGAAATTATTCTATAAGGGTTTTCAAATCCACAATTATCTCCATAGTTATTGTTTCATTTGGGTTCATCACTTTGTGGATAAATCCCCAACAGATCTCATCAAATTATCTTCCATGATTCTTTGAAATTCCTCGCACTTTCTATTTCTCCCTCTCTTGCTCCTTGTTTCTCGTTATCTTAGTGTGATTCCTATGTTTGCGTGCTTTATTGCTCTTCGAATTCTCTTTTATTTTCTCTCTTTGCATTTCTCCTCCTTGAAATGGTCCCTTTTTGTCATATAGTCGATGTTGTGCCTCATATTGACTATTGTATACGTTAATTGCCTGAACAAAGCATATTTAATTACTTTCCTAGCCTGTATTATTTGTTTCACTACAAAAGGTTTTACCTATTGAAGTATTTTGGTATTTGATGCTATTATTTGCTTAAAAATATACAAAATATAAAATTTATAGATTGTCACCTCTGAGAAACAATGAATCATATCGGAGTATAATATTATCGAGTGATCTCATCATATTATCTTCCACGACTCATTAAAATTTTTGCTCTCTCTCTTGCACCTGGTCTTGATTCCCATTATCATAGTGTGTATGTGCGTGTGCATACCTAGACACTATTAGTTACTCAATGTACCCCATTTATAACATCTATTTCCTTTCAGTGACCCCAAAATAATGGTTCTAAAACTAAAAGTGGAAAATACGAGTTTCATCTATGCTAGCCCTTTTATTGCAATTTTTAAGTATAAAATTCAAGTAAAAACATAACGATTCATTTTCTAGTTGCGAGATATTGGATAAGCGTAAACTCGAGACAGCTAGAGATATGGTTTTCAATAAAATGCAAAGCTACTATATGATGTCTAAAATTATAAATAACTATTGATATTACACTACAAAGGGAACCTATAGAAGAGAATTTGAGAAAGAAGTCAGCTTGACTTGCATGCTCATCCATGTCTAGGTACGGAGGGAGAAAAGTACGAGAGGTTTCGTATTTCTCTAAATTCGAATAACCAAAAAATTGCAAGAAAGTTGAAATTTGTACATGGTTTTCAGTTTCATCAAATGAAACCTCATTGAAAAGATTTTTGGTTCAAGGTCAAAGAATAACTAGGAAACACCCAACATATTTAAAATATGTTGGACATCTTCTGAGTGATGTGTTTACATTAAAGAAAAGCTCAAATATGAAGAACTGCTAGTTGTGAAAGAGGCAATTTCAAAAAAACATTAATGAGCTATCGAAATGAACTATATGCCGAAAAGGTCCAGGTTAGACCAATATGGATTATGTTTGATACTTTAGGAAAAGATATTCCCATAATCCAGCAACACGATCAACATAAGAATGAAATATGACATGTGAAACATATATCTTGTAACTACAACATAGTGATTCTACCTAAGATACAAATGCATGCAGATAAATATTACTAATTAATATGAACACAATATTTATGAAAATGTACTTGAAGGCTATGATGATATTCAAGGAAAGATGGAATATCCGGGCAACGAAATAGCTTCCTTGTTTGAGCAGGCAGAGACTTTTGATACCAGAAAACATCCCCATTCTCTAGCTGCAATAAAAGAAACCAGAAAGTTATCAAAATACAATCTTTGTCCTGACAAGATACTTGTGCTTGTGATTTTCATATATCTGGTTAAATATAAATGTAAGTCCCGTGTCAATGTACGCACACGACTGTGGACTCAAACTTTATCTCCTGAGAAGCAACAAACACGACGAAAAAAACTACATGATTTTTAAGTGCATGGGAATAAAAGTGCGGTATTTTTAAGTTCAGATTAAAGTGAGAGTCATGTAACCAAGGGACTAAAAGTGTAAAGGCTCAACGACCATGTGTTTTCATTAAAATATCTAACAGAACGGTGTAATGAGACCAAAAGTGTTACTTTTCATAAGTTACAGGGACAAAAGTGAGAATTCTATAAACAATGCGACAAAAAGTAGTAAGACCCTAAATTAAGATACAAAAAAAATTATTTTCCCAACATAGTACAAGTGACATAGTACAACTTTAATTATATTATGGATATTTAATGAATAGTACTAAATGGTTAAAAGTACTGACGTACTGGACGAAACATGCTATTTTCCCGACATAGTACAAGTAACAACAAGAATAGCTACAACAACAGCTAAAACTTTAAATGGTTAAAATTACTAAAAAAGAACATGCTTCACAAGAAGAACAAAAGTGTACTCCCATAAGAGTAAATGATATTGGACACAGGCTAATCATGTGGATAGGGGAAAAAATACAATTACATACATAACCAAGTAGATTTTACTATAAGAAAAGTTCCATTTGATAGCTTAGTGAACAAATAAGGTTGATTTTTGGTATTGGTTCTTCTCTGAGATAGAGGGAGATTAAATTTTCTAGTGCAGTTGTTAGTTACAAATTCTATTACATACAAGTATACATGACATGTGTATAAAATCCTTCCTTAGATGAAATTAATCATGTAATCTTTATATTAAGATGTATATGTTGTTATGGAATAAAAACTATAGCATGAATTGTAATAGAAAATTCAATCTGTATAATAGTACGCAACAACTGTTAAGATTATGAGAACCTAACTTTAATCAATTGGAAATACTTATATACCTTAAAAGTGTGAAATAGTTTAAGTTTCTGAACACAAAAACTTCTAACTTTTTGTTAAGATTATGAGAACCTAACTTTAATCAATTGGAAATCCTTATATACCTTCGAAGTTTGAAATAGTTTAAGCTTCTGAACACAAAAACTTCTAACTTTCGCATGATCCACTAAATCAAAACATATATCCTTTCCAATCTGCCTTGCAAAATCTTCATCAGTCACAACCTAAAGACATCACCATCGTTCTCTAATTAAAAATCTGCCTAAAATGATGAAATAGTAAAACTGTTACTATGTAGAACAACTGTCAATATAATTTACCTTTACAATCATGTATATATTAGCTTCTGCTTTTTTTTTCTTCTTTAGTTCTTTCTCTTTTTGCGCCCTCTTCTCTGTAGGGCCATAGATATACTTGTCGATGGCTCATCATTAACACTAGTTGTCATGTGGTATACAACCTGAATAAGAATCAAAGATATCATCACTTCCCTAAGAAACAAACATACATGAAACCAGATCATGATATACAACCAGATAGTCTTTGGAATGAGATCCTTAACCTTTCTGAAATAGGGAATGTGGAACAACATATGGAGAAGAGAGTTCATATAACAGGTGGCTCCTTGGTTCTTAAGTCCAACATAACTAGTTTCCCTTTTAGAATTAAATAAATATTGATCCGTAGCTCGGCAGACAGCAATATCAGCTTCAATCACACAGATTTCATTGACTATAAAACCTCGGCTTGTATCATAAAGGTCGTTAAGTGGCATAAAGGATGTGAAACCCCAATCACTTTCCCGACATTAAGTTGGTGTTTTGTTTCTGCATGGTCAAAAAGTAGAGCATCCAAAGGAAAAACATGAAGAAGGAAGAACAAATGCGTGTTAGAGAATTATACATATACTATGAGATCCACAAAAATGAAACAAAATCTTAGTATATATAAAGGGTACATGCTCGACATATAAGCTTAATTTCATCTATACATATGAAAGGAAAATTCTTATGATTAGACATTCAGCATTTCATCAATGAGGGTAAAGATGAGATTCCAGCCCATATAATGAATTGCAAAATCAATATGTTGCAAAGGATGATAATTGCTTCTCATCTGACCAACTTTATGGAAGCATTCAGACATTACAATTGTACTTGAGTACCTTTTCTAATTGAATTGCTGCTATGCAATTGATTAACAACAATCAAACTGAAGTGTGCATATCTGCTCCAACCATATGGTAAATTAGCTGAGTCAATAAATCCCATATACATAGATAGAAAATCAACATTGTTCCCCCTTAGAAAAATGAGCAGCCTCCTGACATGTATAAAGCGAAATATTAATTTCCAATACTATTACAAGTGTCGAAACTTGTACACACCATAAACTATATATTAATGTCTCAATTCATATAGCAGGTAGAAAATTACCATGTATCATTACCAAGTTCACATGTGCTGGAATAGAGTTTCATCATACTGAACCTTGAAAAGTCTTTAATCTTCCACGTAATCTTAACTGATTGAGCATCCTCCACTGGTTGACTTTCCATGGAATTACTTGTTCCTCCATGTACTACAAAACAGTTTCATTAAACACTGAATTATAAGTAAGGTTTTAACATTAAAATAATATTTTCTCACATTAATTGTTTCATTAAATACTGCATAATAACTAAGGTTTTAATATTAAAATAGTATTTGGGTCCCACTTATTGTTTCATTAAATACAGAATTACATGTCGATTTTAACATCAAAACAACCATTTTTCACTTATTGTTTCATTAAATACTACATGATTTTAAAATTAAAATAGCATTTGCTCCTATTTATTGTTTCATTAAATACTGCAAAAGAACATATAACGAAGATATTCAAAACAATATCATCGGCTGCATTCCAACTCTTCAAGAACATCTATGATATAAGATTTATTGACATTCATTCTTTTTTTTTTTGGAACATTTTGCAAAGATAAAATGTGCATGGCACCAAATAATTAACAATGTAACTTATCATGTTGACCAACAGACTGACTACTGGCAAATTCTTATTCGTTAAAATTGGACTCATGAATTTTAAAAAACTAGATGCATATTATTAAAACTAGGCCTATCCATTAGAAAAAATAGTTTTGGTTTGGATTGGATCACTACCCATCAATTCCTACAGGTCATATATAACAAATTGGTATCAAATACTTCTAATATATATCTACGTGTGAATATGCAGTGATATATCATTTTGTTACAATAATTGAGGAGATGCATGTATGATAAGAACCACCTAAGGAGGGCTGGTCTTATACATGAGCTTGAGGATGGGGTTAAGACTTTCAAAAAATGGGCCAAGTGTCTGCATGGACATATGGATGGAGACAAAACCAGGTGTCCTTGCCGGAAGTGCAAAAATACAAAGTCCAGAAGACCCAACGATGTCAGTTATCACTTGTGTATGCGAGGGTTTATGCCAGAATGTGATAATTGGACTTCGCATGGCGAGAAGAGGGTGCAGGAGTACTTTGATGCTGTGGTTCCCCCTCTAGTGCTGATGAAGCAAATCCCAGCTGCTCATGAGTAGGTAATTATTCACACTGGGGTGATGGAACAACAGACGGATTGAGCACAGAAGTGGTTTTTGATGCAGTCGGGCCGAGTTATTGTTTTCTTCTCTTGATGGTGTGCCTGATGATGGTACGAGGTTCTGTCCTACTGATGCTGATCCTAGTTCATATTATTACAATGGTGGCCCCTAAGATTATGTGTCTGGATTGGCAAATCGATTTTATGATGTAGTGTATGCTACCAACCACCCGTTATGTAACGTTTGTACCCAATCTGAATTTGGATCTGGTGCTGAGTTGGTGAATATCAAGACAGACAGTCATATTTTTTAGCAATCATAGGATCGAATATTCTAGTGGGCTAATAAAATATTGCCCTCCGGTCACATCGTGCCTAGAGATTACTACAGTACGAAAAAGCTGATAAAGGATTTGGGTTTACACATTGAAAAGATTGAGGCGTGTGAGAATCGCTGCATGTTGTACTAGAGCGACGACGAATGCTAGAAGTTTTGTGGAGACACTAGGTACATGCCGACATGGGAGCGAGACATCGGCGGCAAGAAGTCACTGTATATCGTTCTTAGGTACCTATCACTTACTGCAGTCCGCAGAGGTTGTATGCCTCAAGAGCAACTGCAGAGCACATGATGTCGCATGCCACACATTAGATGGAGGATTGATCTATGTGTCATCCTTTTGATACAGTGGCTTGAAAGCAGTTTGACCGGACGTATCCCAATTTTTCTAAAGACTCACGTAATGTTCGGCTAGGCCTTTACACAAATAAGTTTGCACCGCACGGGCAGTACGGTCGTAATTATTCATATTGGCTCCTTATACCTACATCATACAATCTTCCCCTGGGTATGCGCATAAGTTCCGAGTACATGTTTATTACGACGGTGGTCCTTGGCCCTTCTAATCCAAAGCGTCTGGTTGAAGAGCTGTTATAATTGTGGCATGTGGGTGTTCCAACATACGACAATGCCACGGACAAGGAATTCATTATGTGGGCGGCGTTGATGTGGACTGTGAATGACCTACCGACCTATGGGATGCTGTCTGGATGGAGTATCGTCAGTATTATAGGGTGTTCAGTTTATATGGATGCTATACGGTCACTCCATCTATAGCACGGTAAGAAGACATGCTATTTTGACTGCTACAGACCGTTTCTCCCTAAGGATCATCCCTACCAAAGGAAAAAGAAAACCTTAACAAAGAATCATGTGGAATATAAAGTTGTGCGCTTGATTCTGACAGGAGAGAAGATCCACGATTGGGTTGCAAAGTCCTGGAGTTGAATAGCCGTTGACACTCCCTCCCAGCTATGTTAGTGCCCACAAGTGGACGAAAAAAGCAGCTTCTGTGATCTTCCATACTGGGCAACGTATCTTATCGAACACAGCGTTGATGTCATGACATTGAGAAAAATGTGCTTGATAATATATTCAACACCGTGATGGACATAAAGGGAAAGACGAAATCTACTTTCTATTTCTGCTTTACGTTTAGAATGAATGTATAAGTTACCGTTTTTTAATTTTTTTTTATTTTGAGATTTATTTAATAAGACACTATCGATTAAAATTGACTGCAAAAATCAAAGCATTATCCTCGATTTTCAACCTAGGATTACGTCATGCAAAAGCCACTTCAATCAGACTTGCGAAAGGAGTCCTTGCTTAAGGAATTTTGGACGTTCAATTTTGCGGCATAAGAACAATCGTAAGGTCCGCAGTGTCATACCGACTTCTATCATCATTGAGCAGTATGACAGGTTAGACAACAATGCCTAAATAATGCTCCACATAAATCAAATTTATGCGGCACCGAACCGACATATTGGATATGCCGCGACGAAAGCATATTTTGAAGTCTAGTCGACTGAAGGTCGTCTGTACGCAAACATTGGGCTAAGATGGAATCCCCTATGGAGAAGCTCTAATGCCCCAATGTTGATCTTTAAAGAAGATGTATATTGTCGTAATTCATCAGGTCCCTTCATTCCTCCTTCGACCTATTCATCATAAAGTCTAAATGAACTTGAAAAGACTATTTCATGAGCTGCTAAAATAGTTGTACCAATACGAGAAACGATTGAAGAATCTACACCGTCGGTGTTGCAAGTGTGCCGGATTCCAAATGAGAAAGAAGGATGAAGCAAAGTTAGTAAAAATTTACTTATGATGTTTGCCATAAATTGCCAAAGGTCATTAAAGAGGGAGTATCATGAATTCCCTTTCGCCCAAACCATGGCATTTGTTGAGCAAACATGATTACTATTCATATTCCCAATTGTTGGGCGCTTGCTCTCAAAGCCAATTTCTGCAAATGATTTGCAGAAATAAAAAGGAATAGAATGGTAAGACAAGTAGTCTTAAAACTAAGGAATGGCTTGGCCATTATTGCAAAAGCAATAAGGCTAAATAAACTTAGCTAATAATATTTATGTTGAAATAGTGTATGATTATGTAACCCAGTGCGATCAAGTCGTTAGTCAATGCAAACATCTTTTTGGAGTCTATGATTGTCGAAACGCCTTCCTTTTCCTTTTGTCCATGCCCAGATGGGCAACAGTAACGCTCTGAGCGCTTCCAATAGTTGATTTTGTCTTACCCTTTTCTTTCAACGTCCGGCCCCTTTACCTTTCGCTTCTGAGGTCGGTTCCTCCCCTACCTATACGGACAGCGCAGACTTTTCAATCATTGACTCGTACTGGACCAACATATTTATCAACTCATGAAGGTCTTTGTCAAGCCCATTCATGTTATAGTTCATGATAAACGGGTCAAAGGAGGGAGGAGAGACTGAAGGATCACATCAATGTACGTCTCTTTTTCAAGATCAACATGAGGTCATTGAGCTTCTCCACAAGGGATAGCATCTTAACCCCATGCTCCTGTACAGAAGACCCTTCAATTATCTTGGCACCGAAAAAAACTTTTATGACAACATATCTAATATGCCGGTCCGGAACCACATAAACCTGGCTCATGCGGAGCATTATCGATTGGACATCATCATGCCTATCGTACTGTTTCTGGATGTCATTGGTCATTAACGCCAGTACAATACTGTAAACCTTTTGGTTGTCCTCATGCTACTTCTCGAACGTCAAATGTTCTTCGCATGTGGACTTTTCTAGCAAGGCCCGAGGAAGAGACATATCCAAAATATAGGTCTAGTTCGTAGAATCTAGGACAATCCTAAGATTTCGCAGCTAATCATTATAGTTCATTCCGTTAAATTTATTAGTCTCAAGAATTGCAGTGAGTGGATTCTTAGACATCTACATCAAATCTAAATAGAAATTGTAGTTGATTATTATAATATTATATATCAAGTTTAAGACATGGTCTTCAGTCATTAACCCGTCCCTCTATTTCTTCAAGCCCACTACTCTCAAGTGGAGTTTTTCGAAAACCATTTCCTTGTGGGCTTGGAGTCCACAAATGCAATTCTCCATGCCCCACTTTTATGATTCACATGAAAAAAGGCTTTATGGGTGGTAACCTATATCATTCTCATCCAATGAGATCCCCAAGTTATTTTGTCTCATCTCTTTACGTGATCCCAAGGACTCCAAGTGAGTCACTCTACTCAACGTTAGACCCGACCATCAACCAAATGAATATCTCTATTGCCACCCCCACGACTCGTGAGATAGAAAAATAAGAGTATATTCCATTCATTAACAACAATAGTGTAGGTTTCTCCCATTCAGAACGTGCCACGACTCGTGAGACCACGAATAGGTGAAAGTAGCATCCACAACACATTATTATGTATGGAAGGCTTGCATTTAAACAAACCATTTGGATTTTAATCCCTTCTAGGCCTAATGCTTAACATGGACCATCCAAGTAAGAGTTAAGTTTGTTGTAATCGAGACCTCATCATTATAACATTTTTGTATGCATCAGTTTCAATCATTGAGTATAAACAGATGCTTTCCTAATGCATCTTACTCCAAATATTAAAACATACACCACATTACAAGCCTAGCATGCTCCTGTTCGATAATCACAAGCCCAATCCTAAATGACCCACTGAGCCCGCAGTGAGTTTATGGTTATCCAGAGTGTGGACTAACTATTACAAAATAGTAATCCATTATCATTCTAATGGGTCTTTCTCTTTGCTCCTCTTCCGTTGTGAGCTCCGTCCAACGGGCCTAGGGCTTCATCTCCTCGGAAACTTATATTTATTCAGAATAAATGAAACCTCATATTCATAACTACACTCATTACAACTAAAATTAAAAACCCCAATCAAAAGTTGGGGGAGTGAAAGGGCACCGTGACGTGCGAGTGGATCCGCCCAGGAACGTGCAAGTGGAAGCGGTTAAAATAAATTGCGTAAAATAAAATATAATAGCAATGAAACCATAATTCCAAGGGGTGTACCCTTGGAGTACCCGGGCATTCGATGTGGTTAATAAAATTAAATGATAATGAAATTAACAGGGCTATTGGTATAGTGAAAAACGAGAGGAACAAAAATTGTAAATCAAGAATTACCTTTTCTTTACTTATTTCGAACCTCCTTCATTGATTCGTTCACCCAAGGCCTCAATGTAGAGACCCTCTAAAGTCGCGTCCACACCACATGAGAACTTGGGATTCCTCAATTCAATTTGCTAGAAAAAACTTGAGGAGAAGAACACACCAAGTGTGCAGAAGAGGGAGGGTTCGGGCAAGTGGAAAAATTAGGGAGAGGAAATTATTTTCTTGCATTTTTATGTATTCATTAGTTATTCCAAATAACTATTATACATATATATATCTTCAATGGATGCATTAAAACATGTTTAGGCTCATTTAACCATCCATAAGGTAATAATCTGTTATTCCAAATAAAGGATGACCAATTTGGCATTCTCCAAAGATGATTTTGTTAGTCAATAATTTTCTTTTTCATTCATTTCCACGAACTTAATTAATGGGCTTGGGCCGATTTTAATTAATTAAAATACCGTGCCGAATTAATTAAATTCTATTTAATTAAAGCCCACTTAATTATGTCCATCATATATTTAGTCCAATTAAATATATGAACCCAATAAGACTTTATTAAATAATAAGTCCAACTTATTAAATGATAACGGCAAACTCAATATAAATTAATCCAATCAATTTATCATTGGGCTTATCCATCCAATGGATCCCGATCATATATAAGTAATCTAATTACTTATTGAATTAATTCCCAATTAATTCCTCGTTCCTTCTCGGTGATTTTTTGTATGACTCTTTAGGTTCACCTTTCAGCTAGACTTGGGTTAGTGTCTAATACTATTATTAATTAAATTGAATTTAATTAATAATTCTTGATCAAACTTTGATCAAGAAAGCCCGTCACCATGGGTGGCCGTCTAGCAAAGGTCTGTGGCACTAGAGACTAGTCAAAAATCCATGTGAACTTTTAGGCTCTCGAGTCCACACGGGTACAATCCTTCCGTCTACAGTCTCCCAGCATTAGGCGTCGGTTCCCATTTTAGACTAGGCGTCTGTGCTTAATACTTGAGATCGCGTTATGCCAAATTGCTCAAAATGGAAACTCCTCTTTCTATTCGACCAATGACTGTGGCCACAGCTTTATAGAGCGTAGACGTATGTCCAAGTGCATAGGAGATACCTCTGTCACATTTGGACATGGGATGGATCCTCTTCTTGGAACTCATCATCCTCGCTACATACTTTGAATGCACTAGACAAAGCTTATGATGATCATGTCTGAGACAGGATCACCTCTCGCACGAATCTAAGATACAGTCATCGCATGCACCCGACTGTCATGATTGCTTAAGTCTGAGGACTACTTCCATACTATCGGAGTCGGGGACTCAAGTCATATTGACCAAGCCTCCAAGGCTTGCATATGACGATCCCCGCAAGTCAGTTCAGTCGAATCGTCACTTAGTCAATCGACCTATTAAGATCACATAGACGTCCCACGTCTGTTGCCGAAGAAATATGGCACTCATAAAATGAATGAGACTCTTAATTCATGTCTCCATAGGACACTTTGATGCCTATTCTCGTGGTCCTCGACTTGGAATAGTTCAGACCCAATCCTAAAAAGTTGGTTCCATGACCTCCATCCAATACGCAGTCCAACTGTTGCACGGTGGTTCAAGGTGGTCTGTGGGCTTTGTTGTGATGTTTGATAGAAACGCAAACATAAATGTTATGAGTTCAACAAATCAAATGCCAATAACAAATATTCATTTTATTCATTGAATTATATTATACATAATCGAGTTATTGTCAGAATAGTTTACAGGCATGCCAATCCAATTGGCTTTCAGGTCACCTATTCCAACAATCTCCCACCGAACCTAAGCTAATCACCCATCAACCTCAAACCCATCTTATTCAGATTCCAAGCATGGGCAATTTGCAACATCGGCTTAGTAAGTGGATCCGTTGTATTTTCTAGTTAGCTGAATCGGTCCATCCTGACGTCACCTCTGCTCACCATATCTCTAAGCAGGTGGTAGCATTTAAGATACGATGAGATCTCGGTTCCTTTGCTTGTGCTATCAGTCCATTGTTACCGCTGAAGATAACTACGGGCTCAGAAATGCTAGGTACCACACCCAACTCTTGGATGTAGTTTTTCATCCAAACTGTTTCCTTAGCTGTTTCTGAAGCTGCTATGTATTCAGCTTTCGTGGTGGAATTCACTGTGGTATCCTACTCGGAACTTTTTCAAGCAACCACACACCACCATTCAGCTGGAATACAAAACCCGATTGAGACTTGGCATCATCATCATCCGATTGGAAACTAGCATCGCTGTAGACTTCCAATATAAATTTTCCACTACCATAAATCAACAACATATCTTTAGTCCTTTTCAGGTGCTTAAGTATTGTCTTGACTACACTCCAGTGGCCACCCCGGTGCATGCCTGATATCTGCTCATCATGCTCAAAGCATATGCGATATCAGGCCTGATGCACTAGACAACATACTGAATGCTTCCTACGGCTGAAGCATAGGGGATGTCAGACATCCTTTTATGTTCCTCATCAGTCTTGGGGGACTGCTTCTTGGACTCTTAATCCCATGCCTCGTGGGAAGGAATCTTGTTTTGAATTATCCATCCTGAATCTCTTAAAGACTTTCTCAATATACTAGGATTCGGTCAACCCTAACATCCTTCTAGATCTATCCCTATAGATCTTGAAGCCAAGGATGTAAGTGGTCTTACCCATATCCTTCATGAAAATTGTGTTGAAAATCATGGTTTAGTATCGCCAACATCTTAACATCATTCCCCATGAGTAAGATGTTGTCTACATAAAGCACAAGGTACGCGACCGCGCTCCCACTGATCTTCTTGTATACACAAGGATCAAATTCATTCTTGATGAAATCATAATCCCGTATGACTTCATCAAAACGTGTGTTCCAGCTTCGGGAAGCTTGTTTGATGCCATAGATGCACCTTTGGGGACGACAGACCTTCTATTCTTCTCCAAGGGAAGTCATACCCTCCGACTCATCCATGTAGATCTCTTCCTCAACGAAACCATCTACCATATTTCATAGTCATACAATGCTGCTATGGCAAGCAGAATCTAAATGGACCTAGCCATGACTATTGACGAAAAGGTTTCCTCGAAATCAACCCCAGCTTAATGGATGTATGCTTTTGCCACGAGCCTAGCCTTCAAGGCTGTAACCTTTCCCCAAGCTTCAAGCTTACATTTGTAGACCCATTTGCACCCAAGAGGTTTAACACCATTAGGAGGGTCTACGAGGGTCCAAATTTGATTTGAATCTATTGAGTCCATTTTGGATTTCATGGCCTCAAGCCACTTCTCCGAATCGATGTCCAACATCGCTTCTCCATACGTTCTTAGATCATTATCCAATTGACTGGTCAGTCCCAGGAATCCATACCTATTAGGTGGTCGCGACTCCCTGATCGACCTACGGAGGGCTGGAGCACCATTAGTGGGGACTATAGGCTCAAATGATGTTACTTTGTTTTGCTGAGGTGTCTCACTTGTCTCCTCAAGTAGCACCTCATCGCGTCGGCTATCCGCAGGAAAACCCTTTTCCAAGAACACAACATTCCTTGAAAGAAAAACCTTTTGCTTAGATGGATCATAGAAGTAGTATCCTACAGTTTCTTTCAGTTATCTGACAAACCTGCAGTGAATAGACCTCGAGTCTAGTTTCTCTCCCACTAGCCTCTTAACGTATGCGGGGATACTCCACACTCTCAAGTACTTATAGGGCACAGGCTTGCCATGCCATATCTCATATGGCATATGGGGCAGCGTCTTAGATGGCGCTATGTTATGTAATTTGGCCGCTGTCTCAAGAGCTTGACCCTAGAAGGAAGGGGGAAATTCCGTGAAACTTATCATGGGTCGAACCATGTCGAATAGGGTTCGATTCCTCCTTTTAGCAACGCCATTCAGTTGTGGCATTCCAGGAGGAGTCCATTGAGAGAGAATTCCATTCTCTTTTAAATAATCAATTAATTCACCACTTAAATACTCTCCACCTCGATCCGATCGAAGGGCTTTAATTTTACGGCCAGTTTGATTATCGACTTCAAGTCCGTACTCCTTGAACCATCCAAAGGCCTCAGACTTGTACCTCATTAGGTAAACATAACCATACCGTGAGTGATCATCAGTAAAGGTTATGAAGTGCGAGGATTCTCCACCAGCCGGAGTATTTAATGATCCCGAGACGTCAGTATGGATCAAATTCAAAAGACCGTTGGCAAGCGCACTTTGTCTAACAAAAGGCTTCTTGGTCATTTTCCCTTTCAAATAGGATTTGCAAGTCGGTAAGCTGTCCAAATCGTTTACCTCTAGACTCTTTTACTTTTTCCGACTTTCTCATCATATCTTTAGAGATATGGCCTAACCTTGCATGCCATAACTGTGCGTTTTCATGATTATCTAATTTTTATTTGTGTTGGGCAGTTATAATCCAATTAGATTGTTGGAGAATATAAGGACCATTTACTAATATACCAAATAGATGATAGTTATTATCAAACATCAAAAAATCATTTTTATTGGTCGTAATATATAACCATGATTGTCTAAAACAGGAATGGAAATAATATTCTTGATCATGCTCGGTACAAAATAACAGTCTTTTAATTCTATCTGAATACGATCACTAATAGCTAAGTCGAGAGATCCCACGACTTCCGCATCGACGACCTTCCCATCTCCTAGCTTTAGAATCATCTCATCCTTACTTAGCTTTCTGCTTCTTTCCAACATCTGCAAGTTATTGTAGATGTGAGCTCTATAGCCGATATCCAATACCTAAGAAGCATAATTAATTATCATAATCACTTAAATCACAAACGTACCTTGGTTGGAGAGGAGTCGTGGGCACTCCCTCTTCCAATCTCCCTTTCCTTGCAATGATTGCAGACATCATTTGCCTTCGACTGCTGAGAACCGCCAACCTTCCCTTTCACTTTGCCTAGTCCCATGGGAGAAATAGGGGCACTCAAAGCGCTAGCAGTGGTTGCGATGGCTTTCCCCCTGCCCTTCTTCCTCTTCCAGTATCCGACCCTTTTGCTTTTTGCTTTGGAGCTTGAAGCCTCTCCTACCAATACCGACGGTGTAGACTTATGGGTTGTTGCCTCGTATTGGGCCAACATATGAATCAACTCATGAATAGACTTCTCAAGTCCATTCATGTTGTAGTTAATAATTAATGGACCCTAGGACGGAGGAAGTCACTGAAGGATCACGTTAATGTATGTGTCATTGTCAAGCCTAGCTATAAGGTTTTCGAGCTTTTCCTTTAGGGATAACATCTTAACCCCATAACTTTGAATAGACAATTCTTAGGCCATCTTAATCCCCAAAATGCTTTTGTGGCGGCATATCTAATATGTCTATCAGGAACCGCATAAACTTCCTTCATGCGGAGCATTATCGAGGGAACATCATCCAACCTATCACACTGCTTTTGGATGTCATTGGACATCGAAGCCAATATGATACTCCGGATCTTGAGGTTGTCCTCAAGCCACTTCTCAAATGTGATACGTTCTTTAGGCGAGGACCCTTTTGGCAAAGCCGTTTGGAGTGGCTTCTCCAAGACATAGCCCTGGTTCTTGAAATCTAAGACAATCTCATATTTTGCCACAGTTCATTGTAGTTCAGGCCATTGAATTTATTAGTCTCCATTATCATGGTTGAAGGATACTTAGATATTTTCCTGATAATAAAAAATTAAACAAAAATCATCGAATGAATGTAAAATATTATGATTAAGCTTAAAGACTGGGTCTTTAGTCTTTCAGTCTCCCACTATTTATTCGAAAGCCCATCACTCTCAAATGGAGTTTCGAGAATAGCCTTTCCTAGTGGGCTCGGAATCCACAAGCGAATTTTCCATGCCCCTCTTATACGATTCACATAGCAAAAGCCTTGTGGGAGGTATCCAATACCATTCTCATTCCATGAGATTCCGAAGATCATTTTCCTCACCTCTTCAGATGATCCCGAGGACTCCAAGAGAATCATGCTACTCGGTGTTAAGACCGACCCATCAACCACATCATACTTCAATTGTCGTCCCCCACGACTCGTGAGACAAGAAAACAACAAGCGTAGTCCTTTGTTCATAACAATAATGCAATTTGCCTACTATTCTAAATGTGCCACGACTCGTGCGACCATACTTGGGTAGCGGTAGGTTCCTCATGATATTGCTATGGATGGAAGGCCTGGACAAATTGAAATGCCATTTCGATCTAAGTCCATTTATGGGCTTAATATTAGTTTATTGCTGGGCACAACCCATCAATCAAATCACAGCTCAACTGTCGGCCCCCACGACTCACGATTGAGTGTGTTCCTATATTAAGAATAATGGTACAGCATACCTCTAGTCCAAATGTGTCACGACTTGCGAAACCACAATTATGTAGTGGCAGTTTCCTCTCCACATTATTGTGGGTAAAAACCTTGGACAGATCAAGCCATTTTGATCCAAGTCCATTTATGGGCCCTAACACTTCAACTTGGTCCAACAAAGTGAGAGTTAATTATAAGTGGTTTGACCGAGACCTCTTCACATATATAACATTGCATGCATAAATATCAAATATTTAAAGCATTTAAATAACACATCGCATGCAATGAAACCTAGCATACCTTTATTGGATGATCACGAGCCCAACCTATGCGACTCACTTAGCCCGCAGTGAGTCTATAGTCTGTCTAAGGTGGCCCAATGCTATTATAAAGTAATATTACCCATGAACATATAGATACTAAAAATATCGCGATATCCAATATCACGACAAAAAATTATAGGTAGAAAACAATAAGTTTAAAATTTGCAACTAAAGTGGATGATCAAGCCTCGTGCATCCAATGCACTCAAATAAATCAATATAATAAATTAAACTTCATGCATCCAATGCATGCAAATAAGTGAAATTAATTAATTAAGCCTCGTGCATCCAATGCAAGCAGTTAAGCCAAATTAATTAATTAAGCCTCGTTCATGCCATGCACGTAATTAAGCCAAATTAATTAAAGCAATTTAATTCTAGAAACAATTCAATTTTCTCCAAAATTAAATTAGCAATAATTAATATTTTTAAAAAAATATGCAGAAATTGCAATGTCCAATTTTTTTAAAACAGGACGAAAAAGCAGCCCAACCATTGGCAGTCAGCACCAACAGCACAGCGGCCGCACAAGCGGTCGCGCACGCGCTGGCTCCCCTACCATCACGAGTATGCACGCGTGCGCCTGCGCGTGAACTACCTTCCTGTGCACCATGCTGCGCACTGCCGGTCGGCATACACTGCTACAGTGCCATTTTCTTTTTTATTCCCAAACACTAATCTAAAATTAAAACAAGTATTTTATCAAAAAATTCAATTTTATTAAAATAATTGAAATCATCCAAAATTGCAAAATTGAAACAAATTAATTTTCTCACATAATTGTTTAAGTATGAGAAAAAAATATATCATGCTTCAAAAGCAATAAAGAACGTATTAACATGCTTATTCACACATAACCATAGCTCCTACATCGAACCTGGCTCTGATACCACTTGAAAAGCACCGGGAGGTACAAGTTGATCGACCAATGAACGCACAAGTGGAAGCAGCAATAACAAAATACGTAAATTAGAACAGAAATGCAATAAAATAATAATTTCAAAGGGTGTATCCTTGGTGGTCCCGGGCGTTCGATGTAGCTAATATTAATAAATAAAAATAATAAAATTAACGGGGCTATTGGTTGAATGAAAATGAGAGGTGCAAAAATTGTAATTCAACATTACCTCTTTGATTTATTTCGCACCTCCTTCGTTTGATTCGTTCATTCAAGACTTCAATGTAGAAACCCTCTAAAGTTGCATCAACAACACTAGAATCGGGATCTCTCAATAAGCCTTGTTCAGTGTAGTGAGATTATGTATTGAGGATGGTGGATTTCAAGATAGAATCCGTCCCCTATCAATATAAGATGGATATATCTCCTTTGCGCTTTGAGATGGCATAGACTCTCTAAGTCTATGGTCATAGCGATTGGTCGAATAGGAAATGGTTTTCTTTGTCAATCAATAGAGTGAACGCATCTCAAATATTCAACATAGCTGCCTAGTCCAGTATGGGAACCGACGCCCAATTCCTTGCCCTAGGCTAAGGCTAGAAGATGGTCGACAGAAGGACCGTACCTGTATGGAACTCAAGAGCCTAAATGTCCACGAAAACATTCACCTAGTCTGTAGTGCCATGGTGATGGGCATTTCTAACTAATGGTTAATTGAAAATAATTATTTATGTTGGACACAATGCCCAAGTCTAGCTGAGGGCGAACCTAAAGAGTTACACATAAATGACTATGGAATTGGTGGAATTAATTTGGAATTAATTCAAGAAGAAATAAATTAATTTAATTGGATTAATTAATTCAAGGAGATTATATAAATGATTAGATTATTTGTTTAATAGTCCATTTGATGGATGGCTCAAGAATTAATTAATTGAATTAATTAATTTTGGGCCTAACACTTTTAAATTAATTGGATTAGTTTATTTAATTTGGCTTAATTAATTGATTGGATCAATTAATTAGAGTTTGGGCTTAGATTTATTTAATTAGATTAAATGAATCTTTGGACTTATCTAAGTTAAAAATAATTTAATTAATTATTATCCAATGAACGTTGGTTGGGCTTAGTTTAATTTGATTAAATCAAGCCCGGTCCATACTTGAAGTTCAAGCCCATTTGAGAGAGGTTGGAGCAGTTAAGAAGGAGTTGAAACTCCTCACCGTGATGAAGAAAAAAGAATTGTTATTTCATGAATGTTGAAGGTTATATGCACGTGTGTGTATAAGTTGTCTTGGAGGCAAACTAGGTAGTTATTGAATTTTAAATTCAATTGTATGTAATATACAAAACCTCATACATATCATGCATAACCAACACCTAAACCATGAAATTTTGCTCTCTTTTCTCTACAAAAATGTTATCCTTTTTGTTCTACACTGAATTGGATTCAAGTTAGAACATAAAACATTTCAAAAGCACTAAAAAATAGTTTTAGTTTGGAGCTGTTTTTCTTTTTGTTCTCTGTTTTATCTAGCAATAGAAAAAGAACTACATCCCTTCCTTAGTGTGGTGTGGACAAATTAAAGGGGTTCTAATTTGGATACTAGAGTGAACGAAAGAGAAACGAAAAGGAAAACAACGCAAGTCGTTGCTCATCTATAGAAATAAAAGGTAAAGTTACATGTTGTATTTGTATACTTTTACTTTTTCCTTTTATCACATCTCTAGCATGCTTATTTAATTTATTATTATACTTTTGACGAACACCAAACGCCCGAGAATTTCAAAGGGAACACCCCTTTGATTCGTTTTAAATAATATTTTATTTCACGCTTCCGCTGCATTCCCGGGCCATATCGATTTTTTCATTTGTTAGCCAATAATTTTCTTTTTCAAGAATTTCCACCAACTTAATTAATGGGCCTAGGCCGATTTAATTAATTGAAATAAAAGACCCGATTAACTAAATCCAATTTCATGAAAACTTAGTTAATTAAGTCCATTATTTATCTAATCCATTTAAATAAGTGAGCCCAATAACCCTTTATTAAATAATAAGTCCAATTTATTAAATAATAAGGGTATGCCCAATATAAATTAATCCAATTAATTTATCCTTGGGCTTATCCATCCAATAGATCCCTCTCATATATAAGTAATTCAATTACTTATGGAATTAATTCCTCGTCCCTTTTTGGTAATTTGTGTGTGACTCTTTAGGTTCACCTTTCAGCTAGACTTGGGCTAGTGTCCAACACTATTATTAATTAAATCTAATTTAATTGATAATTCTTGGTCAACCCTTGATCAAGAAAGCTCGTCACCGTGGATGGCAGTCTAGCGACGGTCCATGGCACTAAAGACTAGGCAAAAATCCATGTGAACTTTTAGGCTCTCGAGTCCATACAGATACAGTCCTTCCATCTACTGCCTCTCGGCCTTAATTGAGGCCATGAAATTAGGCATCAGTTTGCATCTTGGACTTCGCGTCTATACTTAATACTTGAGATTGTATTTTGATTAATTTGCTCGATATAGGAACCTCTTAATCCTATTCGACCATTAACTATGGCCACAGATTTATAGAGCGTAGACGCATTTCTAAGAGCATAGGAGATACATCTATCACGTTTTGACAGGGGATAAAACCTCTTTTTGGAGCTCATCGTCCTCGCTACATACTTTAACTGCACTAGACAAGACTTATGATAACCATGTCTGAGTCACGATCACCTCTTGCATAAATCTAGGACTCTCATCGCATGCAGGTGACTCCCGTGATTCCTCAAGTCTAAGGACTACTCCCATACTATTGGAGCTGGGAATACAAGTCATACTGACCTCCAAGTCTTTCATATGACAATCCCTACGAGTCAGTCAGTCGATTCGACACATAGCCAATCGATCCATTAGTATCGCATAGGCGTTCCACGTCTGTCGCCTGTCAAACACGGCACTCATCAAATGAATGCAACTCTTAATGCAAGTCTGAGTAGGACTCTCGATGCCCAGTCTCGAGGTCCTCGACTTCGAACATTTCAGACCTAACCCTAAATAGTTGGTTTAATGATTGCCATCCAATGCACAGTCAAACTGTTGCACGGTTGTTAAAATGGTCTGTGGCCATCTATTGTGACGTCCAAGCAGTGCTTGACATAATTTGGTAAGCACAATAGATACGTGTGCTGATGATGAATTCTGGCCACATTCATCAGGACAACATTGTTTAAATAACGATTGTTTGAATGGTTCTCAAAACCGCCATCCAATTGGCTCTTGGTCACTCATTCCAACAGTGGTAACTTAGGAAAGGTTCCAAATGGAATAGCACAAGGAAACTTATCATAGAAAATTGAATGTATGACAATATTAAATTTATATTCAAAAATGGTAAGGACCAAAAAACAACACCCAATTGTTGGGTAGGCTACCTAGCATAGCCACGCCAGTAATCACCTTGGAGGATGACAACTAGGCTATGGAACACGATAAAAGGCCCGAGATCTCATCACAGGCGCAAGAAAAAATCTTAGACACGATCATCTGCTTGGAGCGATGATAGAAAGATGTAGCAAGCGGTTGGACAACACAAAAGTAAACCCAATAAGACCTAGCCGGTATCGTAGATTGCTCATAATCAGATTAATCTGAAAGCATGAGTAATTAGCTTTAAGGTAAAGTGGGAGATTGTTGGAATAGGTGATCAAAATCCAATTAGATTGGCGGTTTTGAGAACCATTCAAGCAAACTTTATTTAACCAATGTTGTGCTTACCAAATTAGGTCAAGCACTGCTTTGACGTCACAACAGATGCCGACAGATCACTTTAACAACCGTGCAAAAAGTGGACTGCGCATTAGATGGCGGTCATGAAACCAACTGCCAAGGGTTGGGTTTGAAAATATTCGAAGTCGAGGACCTCGGGACTGGGCATCGAGTGTCCTACTGAAGCTTTCACTAAAATTATATTCATTGGATGAGTGTCGTGTTTCATCGCCAATAGACGTCGGACGTCTATGCAATGTTAGTGGGTGGTTGTTAAAGTTGTCCAGCCGACTGAACTGACTTGCAGGAAGTCGTCATATGGATGTCTTGGACGCTTGGTCGGTATGACTAGATCTTCCTAGCTCCGATAGTATGGGATTAATCCTTTGTTCCACATGCATATGATGGTTATATATTTGATTTGACGAAAGATGATCGTATCTTGGATGTGGTAATTACAACTCTTGTTTAGTGTAATCAGAATATGTAGTGAGGACGGTGGGTTCCAAGATAGAATCTGTCACCTGTCAGTATATGAAAGTTGAGTCTCCTATGCGCTTTAAGATGGTTCGTGCTCTTAAAGTCTGTGGCCACAACAATTGGTTGAGTAGGGAATAGTTTCCTTCATTAATCGTTAGAGCAAACGCATCTGAGTTATCGAGCATAGCATCTTGCCCAGGATCGGAACTAACGCTCAATTCTAAATCCTAGACTTAGATCGAAAGACGAATGATGGAAGGATCGTAACCGTGTGGTTCTCAGGAGCCTAAATATTCACGCCAATATTTACCTGGTCTCTAGTTCCATGGACGGTTACTAGACTACCAGCCATGGTAATGGAAATTTTGGATAAATGAATGGATCATTTATTTAATAATTCATTTGATGGATGGCTCAAGAATTAATTAATTGAATTAATTAATTTTTGGGCTTAACACCTTTTAATTAATTAGATTAATTTATTAGGTTTGCTTAATTAATGGATTGGATCAATTAATTAGTATTTGGGTTTAGATTTATTTAATTTGATTAAATGAATCCTTGGACTTAGTTGGGGTAAAATTAATTTAAGTAATTATTGCGAATGAACTTTGATTGGGCTTGATTTACTTTGATTAAATCAAGCCCAGTGCATATTTGAAGTCCAAGCCCATTTGAGGGTGGTTGGAGCAAGTTAAGAAGGAGTTGAAACTCCTCACCATGGTGAACATGATGGAGGAGTTATTTTATCATGGTTGGAGGTTATATGCATATTGTTTATAGGTTGTCTTGGAGGCAAACTTAGAATTATTCAATTTTGAATTTAATTGTATGTGACATACGAAACTTCAAACATATCCAGCATATTCACATTTGCTTTCAATTTGCTTTCAATTGTCTTGGAGGCAAACTCCTCCTAAGCCACGAATTTGCTTTCAATTTTCTCCCCAAAAATATTCTCCTTTCTTCTATATTGGTTTGATTCAAGGTAACATAAAACAATCCAAAAGCACTAAACAATAGTGTTTTGTTTGGAGTTGTTTCTTCTTGTTCTTTGTTCTATCTAGCAATAGAAAAAGAACTAAATCTTTTCTATTTTGTGGTGTGGACAACTTAGAGGACTTGTAGTTTGAATTCTCAAGTGAACAGAACGGGAGAACATAAAGGGAACAACGCACATTGTTGCTTTTCTAAGAAACAAAAAGGTAAAGTCTCATGTTATATTTCTATGCTTTATGTTTCATCCTCTAGCCACTTGCCTAGCATGTTTATATGTTTATTATTATGCTTTTGACTAGCATCGAACGCCCGAGAATTTCAAAGGAAACACCACTTTGAACCAGTTTTAATGTTTTTTATTTCACGCTTCCATCACATTTCCGGGCCACACTGATTCTTTTAGTGGTATCAGAGTCCGGTTTGGTTTTGTGGCATTAGGATTAACATGTTATTATGTGTTAAGCATGAACAACGTGTCTAATTTGCTTTTGGAAAGTATGTTTTATGGCTTTGAAACATAATTATATTATGCTTGATCAATAAAAGATTCTTCCGATCAGTTATTAAATAGTCATACTACATAATTATATTGTGCACGCTCGAAACAAATGACTAAAAACGGATGATCAAGAACATAACTTACATAGAATGCATGCATGAGGTAGGGTCATATTCCTCTAATGAGGATGAGTAGGTTGGTAGATTCAAAGAGTCTAGCAATAGATGATTTGAGTTTACAAACTTATGAATCCTATCTATAAGAAAAAAAACCATGAAAGCACTTTGTGGGACAAAGAATGCTTGTAAAAAATGATCTATTGGATTGGATCCAAACTAAACATCTGTAAGTTACTAAATACGCAAATACTAGTAAAGGGTTCACAAGTCTAGGGACTTCTAGAAAGTTTCAATAAATAAGACATGAGGTGGAGAACCAAACTGGTTATGGAGACAATCCCCTCAATGGGATTGAGGTGGTGCATATTTAGTGACAGTTCTTGAAACGTCCAAAAATGAGAATAGAATTCTAGTCCAGTGAAATTCATCCGGAAGAAAAGATGTTGAACTGTCTCTTAGGTGGACATGGTTCGATTCACTAAATTAGTTGGGTCATCTGGATATGGACTTTTGGCAAATCGTCCAGTTGTAAAATATGGTGTTTTCTTAAATCACAATCCAGACACCAAATTTGATATGGAATGACTAACCTGTGCCCTACAAAATTCTTGAGTATGAGGAATGGTCCTACATACGTCAAAGGACTAGTGGGAGGAAAATTAGATTGGGAGTCTAATTTATACAGGTTCATTAAGTAATAATGCAAACATCTCTTGCAATGAAAACTTTAACTAACCATATCTAAGTTCTCCAAAGGACGATCAAATAACTCCGATTACCCAATTGGTAAAATCGGACAAGGGGAAGCAAAGTAGGACATCGATCCGGATAAATGACTTGGAGCTATAAAATACGCTATGGAGTTCAAACTGGGTTTGAACGCGCTACATACTGTTGGAATTTTGTTGAAATGGTGGAAACCCATAGATTGTATAGCAGCTTGGCATCCGTTCTCTTTCAACTCTCCTTGGTTTCAATTTGCAATTTGAAAAGAAATTCAATTGCTGCTATTACTTTCAATTTGCAATTTGAATGTGTGTGTAACAACAAATTTTTTCTCATTGCTGGTTGAATTTTGTTCGGTTTCTTATTCGGGGGGGATTAATTGCCGTTATGTTCTTCTTTATGGCTGTATTTTGGACATGCCTATAAAAAGGCATGCCACTTCCCACTTGAAGCACACAACATGACAAACTCTCATCTTTTGTGATCTCTCTCCCTCTCTCTCGTCTTCTATCATTCTTTTAAAGATTTGAGCTATAAAGTTCTGATTACGAGCTTCTCAGTGTTTGATCGAGGTGTTCTTCGGTATAGTGCTAAAACCAAAAGAACTATAACCGTTTTATCCTGGGAGAGATTACGTTGAGCCCGATGCATTATTGATATGGGACGTATTTTTTCTTCAAAGCTGGCAGCAATTCTGCGATTCGGTTAAATTAACGACTTCAATTGGACTGAGAACTGTATGATACAATTCTCGTTGTAAGTTTCGACTTAAATTTCTTGTTATCAATAGCGTTTCGAATTGTTTTATGTTAATTGTTCCAACGTGGCTTTAATTGCTTTTGATTTCTAAATCCGATTGTAATATTTCAAAACGTTGTTTCGATTGCTTGAAACCAAAAATTTTTTCGAACAATCTTGAAGAAAATATACAGGTTTTAAAAAATCTAATTTTGTTGTTGGAACAGTTTGGCAAACACTATTTTCGAACTCATTATTTGAAACGCTACTTTTAGTTTCCTAAAATATTAAAGATGGCCGAGCCGATTTCTGTTGCAATTTTGATCACACCCAAGGTTGACTTGACCAGTTTACTGGACAAATTTTTGGGCCAGGTTTACCAACGCTGGCAACAACGAATAAAAATTTGATTGGCGATGAAAGGAGTCTTGTCAGTAATTCAGGTGATCAGACCTGAACCTACAGATACCGATCCCAGAACTACTGTGGTAGCCCAATAAATAGAAAGGGATCAAATAAGCAGAGGAGCGATTTTGTCAGCTTTGTCAAATACGCTCTTCGATGTCTATTGTTCTGATTCTTACATTGCTAAGCCTCTGTGGGATGAGTTGGACCGAAAATATAATACTGAAGGGCAAGCGCTCGAAAAGTATTCTATTTTCAAGTTTATGAGGAATCAAATGGGTGAGGACCGGCCTGTAGCTGAACAGACTCATGAGATTATCAATCTTGAGCATGCCCTGGCTAATGCTGAGATGAAGCTTCCCAAGAAGTTTTTGGTCATGTCCATAGTGGACAAATTTCCCAATTCATGGGAAAATTTTGGCAGGAAACTCAAGCATTAGAAAGGGAGATTGTCTCTGGATGATCTTATGATTGCTATCAGCATTGAGGAAGAACATAGAAATCAAACGCATAGGATGCCAGTTGAACATCAACCAAAGGGTCAATCTTATAATGGGGAAACAGAAAGTGAATAAGATTAACTCGAATTCAAAAGCCATCAGCTAAAGTAAGGCCTCCAAAAATAAGAAACCAAAAGCAAACAAACTATGCTGGACCTGTGGCTAGGTTGGATACTGGGCCAAGCTTTGTCCTAATAAAAAAGCCAAGACTGGGCAGGCACTTGTCAACATGGTTGTGGGAGGTTCTAGCGGTGCTAGGACCTCAGGAGCAACTGGTGGGTGTGTATCTGTACAATCCAAACTCCTGATTATTTACGAACCATAAGATTGGTTGATTGACACTGGAGCGAATTTGCATGTTTGTGCTGATAAATCTCTCTTTGTGTCTTATCAGGCCATCAATGGAAGGACAGTAAGCATGGGGAACTCCAGTACAGCTGAAGTACTTGGGATAGGAAGCGTGGACTTGAACTTTCCTTCAGAGTGCATTCTATTGTTAAAAAGAGTTCATCATGTACCCACTATTAGAAGAAACATCATTAATGGTTTCGTAATAGTTAGGGAGGGATGTGAATTAGTCTTTAAATTTAATAAAGTTGTAATTCAACAATTTGGTATTTTTGTTGGTAAAGGCTATTTAGACGATGGCTTTTTCAAAATTCGAGTTGATAATATAAAATAGATGTTTCTGATTCTATTATATTTAATGTGGAATCTTCTACTCTGTGGCATAGTAGGTTAGGTCTTTTAAATCTCAATTCAATCAAATGAATGATGAATTTTAATTTAATTCCTAGTCAAAATATTGAACGAAATCACAAATGACAAGTTTGTGTAGAAGCCAAACAAGTTAGGAAACCCTATCCGTAAATTGAAATGGATTCATAAATACTTGATTTAGTTCACATAGATATTTGTGAGTTCACTGGAGTTTTGACCAGGGACCACAAACGATATTTTATCTCCTTTATAGATGATTGCAGTAGATACTGTTATGTGTTTCTCATGAAAACTAAGGATGAAGCGTTTGATTAATTTATGTTGTTTAAAAATGAAGCAGAAACCTAATCTGGTAAGAAACTTAAAAGACTAAGGTAGTAGAGGAGGAGAGTATGAGTCGAGTAAGTTCAATGAATATTGTCAAACTTTTGGCATTGTTCATGAAGAGACTCCTCCATATTCCCCTTCGGCTAATGGAATGACTAAACAAAAGAATAGAAAGTTCAAAGATATGATTAACAGGATCCTACTAACCTTCGAATTACCAAAGTATTTGTGGAGAGAGGTTTTGAATACGGCTTGCCATATTCTGAATAGAGTCCCTCTAAAACACAATACAAGTACTCCTTTCGTGTTGTGGAAAGATAGGAAACTAAGCCTCAAATACTTTCGAGTGTGGGGGTGCCTAGCAAAAGTGCTAGTCCCCGAGTACAAATGAAAGAAATTGGGTCCTAAGATTTTCAATGTTGTGTTCTTGGGCTATGTGGAGACAAGTTATAGCTTAAGATTTCTGGTTATTAAATTAGAAATTCCAGGCATTAAGGTCAACACAATAGTCGACTTTTGTCATGCTGCATTTCTAGAAGATGTAATTGCTCTAAAAACAGGAATACCTTCAAATGTTTCGTTTGATGATTCACTTGCCTCCACTTCTATTCCTGAATATGTGGAAAAGATGTCGAATGTGGGGGTTAGTCCTAGTAGCTCTAATCAGACTCATGAGGAGCCAGATGAACCGAGGCGGAGTAAGAGAGCTAGGATTATCAAGTATTTTGGAAGTGACTTTTTCACTTACAACATCGAGGATGATCCGATCACTTTCAAAGATGCTATAGCTTCTTCAGATGCCAAGCAGTGGAAAGAAGTTGTCAAAACTGAGATGGACTCCATTGTTTCCAATGGAACGTGGGTGCTAGTCGATCTATCTCTGGGGTGTTCTACTATTGGGTGTAAGTGGATCTTCAAAAAGAAATTAAAACCTAATGGGACCATAGATAAGTTTAAAGCCAGACTGGTGGCTAAAGAGTTTAAACAAAAGGAGAGAATATACTATTTCGATACCTATGCTCCGGTGGCTCGATTGACTACAATCCAGGTGCTGATAGCACTTGCTTCGTTGTATAATCTCCCGATTTATCAGATGGATGTGAAAACAACATTCTTGTATGGTGAACTCGAGGAAGAGATATACATGGATCAGCTTGAGGGGTTTGTAGCTCATGGCAACAAGCATAAAGTCTGTAAACTTGTTAAGTCTTTATATGGACTGAAACAAGCACCCAAACAGTGACAAGAAAAGTTTGATAAAACTATTCTTGTATTTGGCTTCACTGTAAATGAGAATGATAAGTGTATATATTGTAAGGTTAAAGGAGATAAAATAATAATTCTATGCATGTATGTGGATGACATTCTATTAATAATCATGTCTAGATATTATTACCAAAATCAAGTCATTTGCGAAAAATAAGTTTGAAATGAAGCATATGGGTGAGGCTAATGTGATTCTTGGCATCAAGTTGACTCAGTCAACGGATGGAATAGCCATGTCTCAATCTCATTATGTTGAGAAGATAATTGAGCAATTTAGTTATCAAAACAGTAGAATTGCTAAGACACCATATTCCGAAATTATTGGGAGGTTACCGTATCTGGAAAATGACATGAGACTAGATATATCTTTTTCTGTCTCTAAGCCTAGTAGATACACTAGTTGTCCTAACAAAATTCATTGGAGTACTTTGGATAGAGTACTAAGGTACATAGAGGGCACGGTGTCACTGGACATACGTTTTGGCAGATTGCCTGTTGTTCTTGAGGGATATAGTTATGCTAGCTGGATAGCCAAAAACTCCAGGAGTAATGGGTGTTCAGGATATGTTTTTACCTTAGGTGAGGGCTCAGTCTCCTGAAAGTCTGCAAAACAGACTTTGATAATCCGATCTACATTTGAAGCCGAGTTATGTGCATTAGATACGACTGGTACAGAGGCAGAATAGCTATTTGAATTGTTATCACAACTTTCCTTTGTAAGTCAGCCTCTTCCACCGATTGCTGTACATTGTGATAGGCAAACCATAATGGCAAAGGAGAGGAGTCGTAAATAAAATCAAAAGACCAAACGACACATCCAAGTTAGATTGAAGTCTATAAGGGCATTAGTCTCAGACAGAGTAATGGGCATTGACTTTGTGCTAACAAATGACAATGTGGCTGATCCATTGACGAAAGGATTGAATCTGTCACAAGGTCATAAGTCCAGATTGGGGATGGGATTGAAAACCCATGAGTGATGTATCTAAGATGGCAACCCAACCTTCTCAGTGGAGATATCACAAAGGAGGTTCCATGTTGTATCAACTAGTCGTAAGGATATGTCAGACTACCAAATAGACTGATATCTTGTATCTGGAGTCTGTCCCATAAAATTTTGGAAGGTGCTGCTACTGCAAGTATAGTAAGAGTTTATCTCTGAATGGGGTCAAGTCTTATAAGGCGAGATGCTAGCAGTGCATCCCTGGAGACGCCCAACTAAGTGAATGTCGTTGTTTGGCCGTAACTAAGGAATTAGGTCATTTTTGAAAGCATTCATGAATAGGATCAGGACAAATGACCTAAGTGTCAACCCTAAAGATCAACACAAAGTTGGTTGCTTGTTGTTACTGACAGATGTTGTCACACTCACAGGCTTAAATTCAAGGGTTAGTTCCATTTGACCTAGTGACAACTGACATCGGATAACTTAAATAGTGGTTCAAATCAGAAGGTACCATTGTTGAAAGCAAACCACAGAAACTTGAGTTCAAATCTATGAGTTTGTGGGGGATTGTTACAATTTTGTTGAAATGGTTGAAACCCATAGATTGTACAGCAGCTTGGAATCCGTTCTCTTTCAACTCTCCTCAATTTCAATTTGCATTTTGAAAAGAAATTCAATTGCTGCTGTTACTTTCAATTTGCAATTTGAATGTGTGTAACAAAAAATATTTCATCATTGATGATTCAATTTTGTTCGGTTTCTTGTGGTGGGGGGGTATTAAATGCCATTATGTTCTTCTTTATGGCTATCTTTTGGGCATGCCTATATAAAGGAATGCCTCTTCCTACTTGAAGCACACAACATCACAAACTCTCATCTTTTGTGATCTCTCTGCCTCTCTCTCTCGGCTTCTATCATTCTTTTAAAGATTTGAGCTATAAAGTTCTGATTACAAGCTTCTGAGTGTTTGATCGAGGTGTTCTTTGGTATGGTGCTTAAACCGAAAGAACTGTAACCGTCTTATCCTGAGAAAAATTACGTTGAACCCGGTGTACTATGGATACGGAGTGTACATTTTCTTCAAGGCAAGCAGTAATTCTGTGATTCAGTTAAATTAACAACTTCAATTGGACTTAGAATTGTTAAGATACAATTCTTGATGTAAGTTTTCGATTAAAATTTCTTATCCTAAATAGGATTTCTAATTTATTTATGTTAATTATTCTAACGTGACTTTAATTGCTTTTGATTTCTAAAATCGATTGTAATATTTCAAAACGTTGTTTTGATTGCCTGAAACCAAATTTTTTTTAGAACACATACTTGTTTTGACAAGATCATGAGGTACATGACTTGGTCAAGAACATGGCAGAATGTCGGTGGGAGCTCAACTGTGTTCCAAGTGTTTTAGATATTAAAACGTCTTTGATCAAATGAAATGATATAAAGATTCTATCATGGTAGGCTGATGAGGAGCTTAGATATTTCACAGCTCGTACGTCTTTGCTCTAAGCAGCATGGAATGTTGTTTGATGCATTGAAGCCGATGTTTCATATGCTTTTTTAGCATAACAATGGATATCGAGTGTGCATCGATGAGACAACAAAAACCTGTTGAGGGGCTATATTTAATACCTGAATAAGGATTGAAGAAGAGCCCTTGACGCACATTAATTGGGAGTTGATTTTGAATGGCTATAGCGATAGTAGCTTCCAAGATAATATGAATAACATTTAATCTCAAAACAAACGTACATTCAAGATTTATGATAATATGGTGACATTGGAAAGGTTCCACATGGAAAACCACAAGAATCTTATCATAGAAAATTGAATGTATGGAAATTTTAAAGTTATATTGCAAAATGGTTAGGACCACAAAACAACACGCAGTTGTTGGATGCGCTACCTAGCATAACAGCGCCAACAGTCACCTTGGAAGATGACAATTGTGCTACGGCACAAGGTAAAAGTCCTGAGATCTCATCACAGGTCCAAGAAAAAATCTTAGACACCATCATCTGCTTGGAGCGATCATAGAAAGATGTAGTGTACGGTTGGACCGCAGGACATCCACAAAACTAGACCCATAAGAAGCCGGTATCGGAGGTTGCTCATAATCAGATTAATTTATAAACATGTGTAATTGGCTTTAAGGTCAAGTGGGGATTGTTTAGATTTGATAGCTACCTTACACTCTCACTGGATTTTATCCCTAGTGTTCAGAATGTCTCGCAACATGCTATTGTAGGCGTGCATATGTATGCTGTTACACAGAAGCTGAAGGCTTATAAGCTTGTCTTTAGGCAGCAGAGGAGAAATAAGGGTGACATTTTGCGCAATGTTCAACTAGCAAAAGGTTTTCTTGAGACATCCCAAACATTACTGAGTATAGATCGACAAGACGAACTATTACTCTTACTGGAACACTACTATCGGATGGTATACTTGAAGGCAGTGAAGCTCGAGTAAATCATGCTAGAACAACGGGTAATGATGTAGTGGATGAAGGGAGGGGACCAATGCTAGAAAGTCTTCTTTCGCAAAATAGTCCAAAGAAGAACTGCTCGAAGGATCTTGCAGATCAATGATGAGCAAGTGTACAGCTATATAGAGCCAGGAGCGGTTATTTATAAGTTTACCTCCTTTTACCAGGCTCTATTAGGAGGGGTACGAAGACAATAGGCAATCAATATTGGGTACTTGAGACCATGAACGAGACATGTGCTGACTGAGGAGGACACCCAGCTTATCCTCAAACCAGTTACGGCAGATGAAGTCAAGCAGGCCATTTTTGACATCACAGACGAAAAGGCACCGGGACCTGACGGATATTCTTTTGGGTTTTATAAAGCAGCCTAGCGGATTGTGGGAACAGAAGTCACGTCAGCTATTCTGGACTTCTTTGCATCAGGTAGGATGCTAAAGCAAATCAACACCACGCTTCTACCATTAATCCCTAAGGTACACTACCCTATGATGGTCACAGATTTTCGCCCTATTTCATGCTGTAATGTCCTCTATAAGATCATTGAGAAAATTCTTATTTAGATATTGAGTTTGACTTTGGATAAATTGATAAGCCCCTGTCAGGCGGCTTTAGTTCCAGGTCGTAGTATAGGCCACAATATTATGTTAGCATAGGAACTCTTTACAGGATATAATCAAGCACGGCTTCCCCCACGATGTGCACATTCGGAAAACCTATGACACGGTAGAATGGAATTTCCTCCTAGCAGGTCTGCACCTATTTGGGTTCCCTACATAGTTCATTCGATGGGTGGAGGAGTGTATCACATCACCCTCATTCTCGGTTGGTCTAAATGGGAAACAACACGGTTTCTTCGCAGGGGCATGAGGGTTACGATAGGGAGATCCATTGTGATAGGATCGCATTTTGTGCTTATTTTATATAATATTTTAGCCTATTTTGTGACCAAATGCTCCTAATTAAATATTATTTTGCAGCATTAGGACAAAAGAAATGAAAAATGAAGAAAAGCACCAAAATGAAAATTTAAACAAGACTCAAACTCAATTTTTGGCAAGAGTTTGGAGCTGCTTGGGCTACCTCTGATGAAGGAAGAGTTTAACTAGGATTAGGATTTTATCTCTATAAGTCTTTTAGTTCAATTCGGAATCTACTTCTAATCCTAGTAGAACTAGGTACCTAGCTATTATAAATAGGTGATGTAATTCACTTTAAGAGACAACTTTTGAACTCTTCTATTTCTCTACGTTTTTATATTATTTTGCTTTTCATGCATTCTTTGAGCATGTCTAGCTAAATCTCTCATTCCGGTTGAAGACTTGGTGAACGCTTAAATCCAACGGGTTGTGAGATCTAATTTGTGCTTTCTACTTTTATTCATATTGGTATTTGTGTTGTTCTCTGTGCTTTTATTACAAATAATCTGATTTATTGTCAAGAATATTTGCCTAGCCAATTGAACTTTCAAATCCGTAATTGTTTGTTTAGTTCGATAACTAGTGGTAACACAACATAATTGATTATGTAGAAGTTTTTGATTATGTTGTGGGGAATGCACAATCTAACTTAAATAAATCCTCGTAGGAATTTATTGGTTAGAATTGGGCCTTTCTAGTTCTTAATGCTGTCGGTAAATTAAATCTTGAGGACGTTCCCAAGGTTGTTTACTGATTAGGGATTTAGTCAACGGACGTTCCTTGATTATCCACAAGGTAAGGAAAGGTGAGGTCGTTAGGTCGTACCAATTGCCATAACCAATTTATCTATCATGAATAATTGTTATCTTTGCATCTATGATCAACCGTGGAATTAAGTGTGATCCTATCTTTAACTGGAATACTCTTCTCTTATATTTATCTCTTCTAATTTTATTAGCTTTTTAGTTTTATTCTTCTTCACAATCAAAACTCCCCCTAATTATTTTTGTTTTTGAAGGAATTAATTTAAAATCAATCTCTGTGGATTCGACCCTACTCACACATCTACAAAAGTATTCGTAGGAATTATTTTTGGTGGATTCGACACCCATCAAATTTTGGCGCCGTTGCCGGGGATTGGTGTCTTTAAATTAATTTCTTTTTCTTGTTACTTGGTTTTATGTCACGTTCTTCTCGTGCAGGTGAACTTGAATTTGATCCAGAGATCGAGAAAACCGCTCGTACACTTCGAAAGGAAACCAAGCGACATAGGGAAGAGGCTTCTACTTCTTCCAAACCAGCAACAAATTCTGAGTTAGACGTGTCCACGTCTAACGACTCTAAAGACGAAGTCATGACCCATAATCCCGAACGAACGATCAAAGAGATGACTTCGCTTGACTTAAATCAATAACCACTCTGCATTGAATATCCTAATTTAGATGTTGATTTTGAACTTAAATCCAGTCCCATCCACTTACTTCCCATTTTTCGTGGCCTTGCAGGTGAAGACCCACACAAACACCTCAAGGAATTTCATGGTGTGTTCCGGCATGAGACCTCAAGGAGTCACCGAAGAACAAGTCAAGCTAAGAGCTTTTCCATTCTCATTGGGCGATAAAGCAAAAGATTGGCTCTACTCCTTACCTTCGGGATCCATTGTTAGTTGGAACGAACTCAAGAAACTATTTTTTAAGAACTACTTCCCCACTTCAAGGACTACAAACATCCGGAAGGAAATAAGTGGAATACGCCAATTCTCCGGTGAAAGTTTCTATGAGTATTGGGGGAGATTCAAGCAATTGGTGGAGAGTTGCCATCATCACCAAATTCCTGACCATCTTCTAATTCAATATTTTTATGAAGGGTTGTCCGAGGCAAACAGAAGTTTGGTGGATGCAGCTAGTGGAGGTGCTTTGTATGATAAAACTCCTACCGAAGCACGCAGACTAATCACAACCATGGCGGTCAATAATCAACAATTCGGTAGTAGAAACGACAACCCCCCACGAAGGGTGAACGAGGTAAGTACTTCTATTGATGAACGTTTAGATAAACTCACTTCTCTTGTTGAAAAGTTTATAGGGGGAGGCATTCAACAAGTCAAGACTTGTGGGATATGTACATCTTCGGGACATTTCACCGACGCTTGTCCTACACTTCACGAAGATTCAACCGAACATGCTGGCGCCATCGGTGGATTTTTTGAGCAACAACAAAGGAGATATGATCCATTTTCCAATACATATAACCCCGAATGGAGTAAACATCCAAATTTGAGGTATGGCAATCAACCTCAAAACTTTCAAAGGGGTCCACACCAACAACCACCACCACCTCAAACCAATCCCAATAATGGTACGCCCTTGAAGGATATCGTGAAGACACTCGCCTTGAGCACCCAACAATTCCAACAAGAAACTCGCTTGAGCATACAAAATTTGGAATCCCAAATGAGCCAACTGGCCTCCTCCGTTAGCCGTTTGGAGTCTCAAGGTAAGTTTCCCTCCCAAACTATTATTAATCCTAAACAAAATGTTAGTGCTATTACCTTGTGCAGTGAAAAAGAGCTACAACTCGAAAATAGCACTAGGCGTGGGCACGCACAGCAGGGCAAAACAGAGGATGCATTGAAAATTCCTCCAAAAGAAATTGAAAAATCCAACCAAGTCAGTGAGGAAAGTCCCAAGGTGTTCATACACAAACCTCCCTTCCCGGAGAGATTTGCCAAGTCCAAAGAGGAGGAAGAGGAGAAGGATATCCTTGAAACATTACTCAACGTTGAGATAAATATTCCCTTGCTCGATGCAATTAAACAAATACATCACTATGCAAAGTTTCTCAAGGAGTTGTGCGCCAACAAATCTAAATTGAGAGATAATGAAAGGGTAAGTATTGGAGAAAATGTATCTGCCATTTTTCAAAGAAAACTACCTCCTAAATGCAATGATCCAGGTACGTTTTCTATCCCTTGTAAAATTGGAAAGATTGGAATAGAAAAAGCAATGTGTGATTTGGGTGCTTCAATCAATATTATGCCTCTTACCATTTATGAATCTTTGAATGTTGGCCTATTGAAAAAAACGGGGGTCGTTCTTCAACTCGCCGATCATTCCGTAGTTTACCCCAAAGGAGTACTTGAGGATGTTCTTGTGCAAGTTAATGAATTGGTTTTTCCTGCTGACTTTTATGTGCTTGATATGAAGGGGGATATTTCTCCCAACTCTACATCCATTTTACTAGGAAGACCATTCCTTAAAACCTCAAAAACCAAAATTGATGTTGATGCTGGAATTCTCTCTATGGAATTTGATAATGAGGTTATGAGTTTTAGAATTGGTGGTGCCATGAAATATTCTAATGATGTGCATTCTATTTTTTATATTGATTTTATTGATCATTTGGTGCAAAAAAATACTATGTTCGATGGTGGAGGAGCATTTAAGACAACAATTACCAAAAGCCTCACCTCAAGTCCAAGAACTTATAAGAACAAAGTTTTTCATGACAAAATAAGTTTAAGGAAGAAGTCATCCATGGACCGCCAAGTTCTCCTAAATCCACACCATCACAGGGTGCATTACATAGAAGAAGTGGATTTAGAGTGTCCAACTCATTTGAGTTAAGGCACAACAACGTCTAGCCAAAGACGCTAAAGAAAGGCGCTTCTTGGGAGGCAACCCATGTCCTCTTTTTCTCAATTTTTTTTTCTTTTTTTTTGGTCCCCTAACTTCTTGTGAATAATGTGATACCATTAAAATCGATTTTTGCAGGTCAAAAGGTATGAGCATCCACAAGGGACTCTCCTTCTCATTCAAGGTCTTACAATTCTCGAGCTCCCGCAGTTCCACCACCTGCCCACAAATCACTAAGGGACGCTCACTTTCTCCCTTTCTCTTATTTTATCTTCCTAGATATGCATGCTTACCACATTGGGGACAATGTGGAATTAAGTGGGGGGAGGGTGTTTTGATTGCTTTGATAGAAAATAAGTCTTGGTGGATTAATTATTTTGATTGATGCTTGTTACCCCTTCCATAATTGTTGAAGCAAATATCACTGTATCTTGTTCTTACACTAGCTTTATGATCAAAGACTTAGGTTAATCAAGTAATAATTTGGTAATGTGTGATAAGGATGTGCATCTAATGACTCCTGACAACTTACGGTTAAGAACTTATTTTTGCAAATGGTGATTTGATTTGAAAATTGAATGTAAAAAATTGGTGGACATAACCTACCTAGAGAGGAATTTTGAGCCTATACACTCATAAAAATCTACAATTTTTCTTTTCTCGAGAGATAATGCTTCATGATTTTGTCTTCCTAGAACTTGCTTTGAACCATATCGAGGCCACATCTTTATGCATATACTTGAAAATGATAAAGGCGCTAGGATAAAAACCCCTTTAGCTTAAAAAGACCACCTACATATAAATCCCCTTAGTAAGCCCATTTGAGCCTTATAAGCCTTAATTCCTTGTTATGCAACCCCAAGTATAAACAAACTCTACCGTCTTTTTATCATCCTTGTTTGGCCCTTCCAAGGACTAGTAGAGCGTCAAGGAAACAAAGATGTATTCTAAGTATATGTTTTGACATTAAGTGGGGGGATATCTCAATTATTGTAAAGGACATTTATGAGCTAACATGTCACATGAAAATCTTGTTCTATGCCTTAAAAAAAAAAAAAGAAAAAGAAAAGAGAAAATGCCTTTAAAAAAAAGAGAAAAAGAAAAAAAAAAGGAAGACAAAGAAAAAAAAAGGAAGAAAAAAAATATATTTTCTCTCTTTGAAAGAAAGGCATAGCTCAAGTCGAGGAAAGTGGGACATGAAAGAGTATGAGATAAATCAATTTTGAAAAGCTTGGATTCCTACATCTATTACTTGGTGCTCTAATTTAGTTCCTTGGATTTTCACCTCATTTTTCCTACCCCCAAACCAAAGCCCCATTACAACCAAAATATAAGACCTCTTGATTCAAGTGTGTGCATATTTATAAGTGGTGGAGATTTTGGTGTATAATCAAGCCTATGGTGAAGCATTTTCATAGCAAGCATTTGAGTGAAACACTCAACCAAAAACACTTGAGAGATTGGGAGATATGAGAGCATAGTCCACTTGTTTCCACGCTTAGTTTTCATGAAGATCATCTAGTGAAAACTTGTTTGAAACTTATTCAGTTGTCTTTTATCATATGATGTGTCATTCTTTGAACACTCAACTAGATTCTTGCTTGTTACTTTCGTTTGCGATCCATATTGTCACCGGACCTATATGTCTTAGTGATGGAGCTACTTCATTTACTCTTACTTCAATTGATTGATCTGGACATGTTATTCTCCTTTCATTGGAAATGTGGACCATGTAAATTATTTCAGCTTGGATTTGCCGATGATTTACTACTTTTTTGTAAAGCTTATATGGACTCCATTGGGGTGTTAAACGGGGTCTGCATCGATTTGCCGAGTTATCTGGACTTCGGCTTAATGTGCAAAAGAGCCATCTCATTTTATCACGAGCGGCACACGAGATGAGAGACCAGTTATTAGCATCGCTCAGGTTTCAGGAGGGGCATTTACCGATGTGATACTTGGGGCTTCCTCTAATCTCTTTCAGACTATCAATAGCGGATTGCCAACCTCTATTGGAAAAAATTGATAGTCGCATCCATGGTTGGGAGGGTACGACATTATCATTTGCGGGACAGATTCAGATTTTTAAATCCGTTCTCTTAGCTTTGAGTATCTATTGGGTTTCCGCGTTCATTCTGCCTAAACTTCTTATAAGGGAGATCGAGAAGAGATTGTGTTCCTTCTTATGGAAATGTGCTACTAGTGGGGGCTATGGAAAGGTAGCATGGAGAGATGTATGTAAGCCAGCTGCAAAGGGAAGACAGGGCTTACGAGACACTGCTATTCTTAACCGTGCCTTAATGAGTAAGAAATTATGTGATGTGATTCATTGTGATAGAACATCCATATGGGTGGAGTAGTTGTACCATGGGCGCTTGCGCGACAGGCCATTTGGACATTCCTGAGCATGGAGGTTCGTGGGGTTGGAGAAAACTCCTTCGCCTACGCATCGTTATTCGACCATTGGTGGATTACCAAGTGGGTGATGGAGCTACCTTCTATTTGTGGTAGGACTCGTGGCACCCCCTCGGACCACTTATTCAAATATTCCCACGTGGCCCGCAACTCACTGTTCTTGAACTCTCGAAGAAACTTAATTGGGTCTGGATGGACATTGGCACTGGCCCTCATCACGAACATGTTTGGAGATTATACAGAATTTGCCCATAATCCGTGGAGACGATGATCGTGTTCATTGGCGAGATACGAATGGATGTCTCACTATTGCATCGATATATCGTATATTACACCCCCCGGGACCCATGGTAGGCAGGACTTCACTACTTTCAGGCTCCCTAAAGATTCATAGACATACATTCATACTGTGGCTCACTATATTAGGAAAACTATCCACGACAGATAAACCGTAGTTGTCTTATCTTGGCACCCGTGTTCCTTGTGATGAAGGAGCAATAGAAACATATACAAACTTATTTTTCCGATGTTTTTATGTCAGACGATGCCTCATAACTGTGAGACAGGATGTTCGATTCATATGGTCGAACCGAGACTGGGCCATAGACGTGGAGTGGGCTACTAGGAAGTGGAGAGGGAAACATACTGTCAATTTATCCTACCGTGCACTACATGCTGCATGTGTCTATCATATCTAGAGAGAACGGAACTTGCACCGCTTTGAGCATGTTGATCGACCACCGAGCACCATCGCTGCCATCATAATGGACGATGTTAGACAGAGAATCAGTAGTGCTAATTTATCACACTCTGTTAGTACTTCTGCATTATATAGACTATGGTATATCCCATAGCCTATTATAGGAGAAATCGATATTTGACTATTGTACTGTACGCATGTATCTTTTTTATTGATGAAACTTATATTTACCCAAAAAAAATTAATAAATAAACTTACAAAAAAACTCCTACTGTACATATCTCTTTCAATAAATCTTATTCCTCAAACTTAACATTTTATAAAAACACACATATATCACAAAAGCTAAGTGAACATTTATATTGACATTAAATCTCAGGGGATAAGATAATTATCCACTTTTATTTGTTACTTTGTCCTTTCACATGTTCTTATACATAAGAAAATTTTAGTCATACTAACCTTAAAATATGACATCATAATGTCCTAATAGCCTAGCATAAAATATTTTCATGTAATGTTATATTGATTAAACCACCACAATTTTCTAATGTTATTGAAGGCTTCAAAACATAGTGATAGAACTGCACAATGGCCAAGACTAAAGCAATATAATAAAAAAAAATTACTACAGAATAGCAGAAACAATTTCAATAGCTCTTCAATCTATCTCTTTATCTATCTATCTATGCATATATATTTCTATATATACATTTAAAAAAATAGACAATCTCCCAACAATAATGTACATGAAGCCAAGTATAATTAACAATTACAAGTACTATATACAACTCATACAACGAATCTAGAATACGATCCTCACTGTCCTGAAACAGTTGATTGGTCATCCACGGCACAAATCTAGAACACCCACAATAAGCTAGTGGATTACATGTGAATCGATATGAAACCCTACATCAAGAGAAGCTCTCCAATATATGTACAGATATGTATATTACACTCTCAACTTTGACAAATGTTTTACGGGTGAAGGCAATTTACCCCCTGTGATATCTAAAATGAGCACATTACCCTCTATGAAAAAACATATAGCAATTTATCCCCCTATACTTTTTAAAATGAAGCAATTTACCTCCTTATATAGGGAGGTAAATTGCTTTATTTTGAATTACATTGAGAGGTAAATTGTTGTATTTTAAAAATTATAGGGAGGTAAATCGCTATTTTAATTTTTTTTTACAAAAACCACCTAGAGGTGGGGGAAGCTTTTTGTAGTCCCCAGTCCTTCTATATTAAAATGCACAAAATAGTTACAACGGGGAGTGCTACCTCTCTAGAATTTCTAACAAAGCCATAAACAAGGAGTAGTACTCCCTTACAACAAAAGACACAAACAGGTGTACTACAAAAATAATGGCAAGTCAAATCGCTATTTTTTTTTTCATAAGGGGGTATTTTGCTCATTTGTGATGTCACAATGGGTTGCTTGCATTTTTCCCAATGTTTTACTTATGATTTTTCATGATCTGGCTATATAAGGACCCCACTGGCGGCCACACTCCTAATTTTATATCCTCAAAGGCTTGTTATGTGAGGTGCGATACTGAAAAGAAGAGATCATTGCAGATCTTAGTTAGAACTATTCTTATAGAAAACACAAACATATCACTGCAACTGCAGATATAAAACAAATATATGTCCTGAATTCGTAAACTCAGTACGTTGCATGCCTTATTTTTGTTATAAGAGCAACTAAAGTACGTCTTGTGTTTTATAGCATGCCATATTAAGTTTTCTTTTTGCACGTAAGGGTAAGGGCTCATAATATAGCAATCAACTTATCTGTTCAGTAGATAACTAAAGTACATGTAGCATGAAATGAAATTTTTACATAATATTTGGTTTCAATTTTGCTTCATCTCCGAGATGGGCCAAAAGAGGGACAATGTTTGTTTTGATTTGTTTCAGAAGTTTAGGTGGTATTTTGAGATGTTTTAAAATAGTGCCTCATTTGTTTTTTGTCAAAATAAGTCTACACTAACTATAGACCCTACAACTACAAAAATTATATACATACTCATACATATATATAAATATATATAAAAGAGACATGATTTGACAATGAACATTAGTTTTTGTGTCCTACTAAATAACACCAAACATACCATACTTATTTTATATTATCTCCAAAAATAAATCCAAACATACACACTATCTCTATCTCCACAAGACACCTCAAAATAAGTTAAAAATGAAACCAAACATAATGTTAGGTTTTATGCAAAACTTTCAGCAAGATTATCAACATCAAGCGACAAAATCAAATTTATTAAAAAAAATTAAAATAAAACAACGTATAGATTACCTGATTTGCTGCAGGAGCCTTCTAGGGGTATTGTTAACGTGTTCCAGTCAAAGATATTGCTCCCAAGAAACACAAATACTACTTCTCTGTAGAGTCAAAACATATTATGAAATTTAAGCGCATCTGCATATAAATATTGTCACAGAGTGTGTCTGTGTGAGAGAGTGAGTGAGACCTGGAAATGGTCGAACAAAGTACCTGAGTCCTCCAAGTATTCTGCTCGACTATGCGACACAAAAGAAAATCTCCACTGCATAAAATCAAGAAGATTCATGCAGAAAGTAGAAGTTGTAGCAAGCCTAACCACATAAGCATCATAACATCATTTTAATTTAAAGTGATTGTAACAATTAGGCTCGGGCTGGAATACCTTCGAAAATTCCTCATCTCGTACTGGCAACTTGTTCTGCACACGAACCTTGATATGAGACAAAGTTTCACCAATAAAAATGGCTCACCAAGATTATTAATTCGCTGCCAGAAGCCAAATGAATATATAAGAATTAAAAGTAAGAAAATGAAAGAGATAATGCAGTTGCAGTTGAATTAGAGAAGTAGAACGAGTACAAATATCTGAGGAAAACTATGAAGTAACGAACTGAAAATACTACCGTCTGGTTTTGAGCATCCTCATGCATGAGGCGACACACATGAATCAAACATTTACTTGGGCAACGAAATTTCTCTTCCTCTGGAATCTGCAATGAGAAATTATAAAGGTGGAGAAATTGTTGATATTAAAGATGAACATATGCGGAAGCCAATTTTAAAGGAAAAAATTTCGTAGCCTATCAAAGACACGGTACTAACATTGAAAGCAAATAGCAAGATATTTTTTGTTATGTGTATCACCTGAAAAATGCAAGCATTTATATACATAGACACACATATGTATAGAGACAGAAACAGAACTCCTCTGCTCGTAAAGTCCAAAGATTGTCATTTATTGCTGCGATCTTATCACTATTAGGATATATCTGTGGGAACTTCGAGTCTCAACAACTTAAAAAAATAAGCATAGAAGGCTAGACATAAGGAATTTTTGACATCCATTTGGAAACACAATATACAATTTACTATGTGAAGACCACATGGGCTAAATACAAAAACCTAGCAAGTACTGAGACTCAACTTCCAAGTCAGAGTGCATATCTCCGACACTTGTGTGTAGTCAATCCATACAAGATTTTTCAGCGTAAAATAAATTGAATTTAAGTATATAAGTTGGATTATTATGCAAAAGTTTACGAAAATATTATTTTGATATTAATATTACGAAACTAATGAATGCAACAAAAAGAAGATGCAACAATTCAGGACCTTATAGATCTTGTGTGATAATACTTCCAACAACCTGAGCTCTGCATGTGGACGAGAAAGTTTCACCTGTTTAACGTAAACATTGGAATAGTTAAAAAATCATATAACGCTATGTTATGTGACAAATCTTAGAATTCTAGGAACATACGCACGCACACTCCTAGTAATAACTTGTCAGCTATATTACCTTCTCCTCGAGATGCTCAAGCACATCACCAATAGTGCTTTCTTTTGGACGCCTAATACTGTGAGTTTCCAGCTGTATATCGTAAACAAATAAGATTTTTAATGTTTGCTAAATATATAATAAATTTGCAAGTCTTGCATATGTATGCACTTTGTTACTTTCACACCCTCATCAAATGAACCCCGACTTAGAGTTGTATGAATGCATACTTGGTCGTAATGCTGCAACATCTCTAACAAGTTTTGTACTCCTCGAAATCTTATAGGACAGGCTTTTGGTCGCTGAGAGTAGATATTGTGTGATGTAAGTCGTAGTTTGGACGGATCATCGACTCCGAATTTGTTCGCTACTCTCTTAACAACTTTATCATATGAATCAAGCTTTGACCTTCACAATTAGTGAAATTTGAATAGCAGCATTAAGTGGATTAATATTACCAATCATCACATAGGAAATTACACTCTAGAATTAAAAGTCTGTCTTGTATTGAACTCACAGTTGTAAACAAAATTCAACCTTTTCAGGCTAAAAAGTGGATAACCTAAAAAGTCAGGATATATTAGATGAAAGTTAGAAGCATCACATCATTGCTTTAACAAGAAGGTAGTTGCGGGGAAAAAGAATACTTTTAGACTTAGAACCATTATTTTGGGGTCACTGAAAAGAAATAGATGTTATAAATAGGGTACATTGAATAACTAATAGTGTCCAGGTATGCACAAGCACATGCACACTAAGATAATGGGAATCAAGACCAGGTGCAAGAGAAAAAGCAAAACTTTTAAAGAACCGTAGAAGATAATATGATGAGATCACTCGATAATATTATACTCTGATATGATTCATTGTTTCTCGGAGGTGAGAATGTACAAATTTTATATTTTGTATATTTTTTAAGCAAATAATAGCATCAAATACCAAAATACTTTAATAGGTAAAACCTTTTGTAGTCAAATAAATAATAAGGGCTTGGAAAGTAATTAATTATGCTTTTTTCAGGTAATTAACGTATACAATAGTCAATATGAGGCAGAACATCAACTATGTGATAAAAGGGACCATTTCAAGGAGGAGAAATGCAAAGAGAAAATAAAAGAGAAGTCAAAGAGCAATAAATCACACAAACATAGGCATCACACTAAAATAACAAGAAACAAGGAGCAACAGAGGGAGAAATAGAAAGAGTTAGGAATGTCAAAGATTCCTGGAAGATATTATGATGAGATATGTTGGAAATATCTCAACAAAGTGATGAACCCAAATGAAACAACAACTGCAAAGATAATGGTGGATTTGAAAACCCTTACACAATAATTTCAGATCAATGAATAAAGAACGAATAACAAAAAAATAGCAATACGGAAAGTAGTAAAGTAATCGGCATAGGAGCCAGATCTGGCAATCGAATACCCAAGCGCCACCATCGGCCGGCAACCCTCATGGTTGCGAAAAACCCACAAAGCCACCAAGACACAAAGATCCATAAAGATACCACTAAGGCTTCATTTAGAATCACTCAAAATTCCAATAAGAAGTTTCTTTCACACTCAGAAAATATTCTCACAAAGTATTTCACGAAAAGGGGTTTTAGTTTTGTTGTTGTTCTATCTCTTTAAAACCATAGAAGACCAATATATATATATATATATATATATATATATTTATATAGACAGAACACAAAGCATAGAGATAGAAAGAGGTGAGATGATGAGAGAGTTCCAAGAGCATTGGAAACTTGAGAAAAACAAAACCAGAGATAGAAAGGAGGGAGAGGAAGAGGCATCGACTGAATAGTGGAAGAATAGGGTTAAGTAGAAGAAGGGTAGGGTTTGTGGATCGGGTAGGGTAATGGGCCGGGCAGCAAGTGGGCTGCCATCCAAGTAGGGGGGATGGGGTGGGCCATGGGCCAAAAAATCCAACAACATCATATGGAACAAATAATATGGGCTAGAAAAGTAATTTAACTACGCTATCTTTAGTTAGCTTATACAATAGTCAATATGTAGCACATAATTGAGTATGTGATAAAAGGGACTATCTCAAGGAGGAGAAACATGTATAGAAAAATAAACGATAAGTTCGAGAACAAGCAAGAACGCAAATGTCTAATATGGCAGTGCAATAAATGGGTTGTTCATCTTAAGAGATTTGCAGCATAGGGTGTTTGCAATAGCAAGCTCCAATGTGGCAAATACGAGTCTCATCTACGTTAACCCTCTTATTGCTATTTTTAAGTATAAAATTCAAGTAAAAACATAACGATTCATTTTCTAGGCACGAGATATTGGATAAGCATAAACTCGAGAGAGCTAGAGATATGGTTTTCATTCAAATGCAAAGCTACTCTATGAAGTCTAAAATTATAAATAACTATTGATGTTACAATACAAAGGGAACCTATAGAAGAGAATTTGAGTGAGAAGGAAGCATTTGAAAGAATAACAAGGATAACATCTAGTGGAGATATACTCTCATTAAAAATAACTAAAAGTTGAAGGTTAGAAGGAAGTACGCATGTGCATGCTCATCTGCACCTAGGTCCAGGTGAAGGAATGTATAAAGTGAGTTTTCACATAAATGCGCTTCCGCATCTACATCGGGGAGAGAGGAAGACAGAAGTGAGCTTGACGTATTTACATTAAAGAAAAGCTCAAATATGAAGGACTGCTAGTTGTGAAAGCGGCAATATTGAAATGAATTATATGCCCAAAAAATCCAAGTTAGACCAATATGGATTATGTTTGATACTTAGAAAAGATATTCCCACAATCCAACAACACGATCAACATAAGAAAGAAATATGACATGTGAAGCATATATCTTATAACTACAATATAGTGATTCTACCTAAGATGCAAATACATACAAATAAATTTTACTAAGTAATATGAACACAATATTTATGAAAATGTACTTGAAGGATATGCTGGTATTCAAGGAATGATGGAATATCCGGGCAACGAAATAGCTTCCTTGTTTGAGCAGACAGTGACTTTTGATACCAGACAATGTCCCCATCCTCTAGCTGCAATAAAAGAAACCGGAAAGTTATCAAAATACAATCTTTGTCCTGACAAGATACTTGTGATTTTCATATACCTGGTTAAATGTAAATGTAAGTCCCGTGTCAATTTATGCACACATGACTGTGGGCTCAAACTTTATCTCCTGAGAAGGAAAAAACACAAGATATCATCACCATTTAAAAAATATTTGGGCATTTTGTAAAAGATATTTTCAACATTTAAACTGTATATATGCATTTTATGAAAGATATCTTCACCATTTAAAATGAATATGTGCATTATATTTCATATGCATAGCAATTTTTAAGTCCTTGTAAAGAAATTGCATCTAACATGAGTTATGTTCATCTCCTTGACATTTGATAGATGTAATAATAGCTCCATTTAATGAAAACAGTTGCATGTGGGTTTCATTTTAAGTTGCAGCTAACAACAATCTATTAGGATTGTTACTATGATGTAGAAATAAGCAAATACTATCTCTTCCATTCATATATTGGAACAAACCTCAAAGAGTTCTATCTCATCATCAGGAGCATAGCCTGCAAGTTGATTTAACTTCTCTAGAATATCTGATGGCTTGTCATAGCTCTTGACAAAAAGTCTTCCAGCATATCTGGTATGAAATGAGAATAGATTAAAGGCCAATACCATTCTTTTATCTTTACTCTTCAGGAAATTACTCGTGTATGTCCTTTCTATAGATATTTACTCCACATAGAACCTCATGCGAAATAAGGGAACAAGAAAAATACCTTAACTCCCCTTTCTCACTCTCATTAAGCTTAAAGAGCAGTAAAATGTCATCACTTTCTTTATCAGGGAGAGGGCCGATGCACAAATCCTTAATCATAGTACTAAAATTTAATAAGACCAATTATGTAAAGAAAGGCCTTCAAAGCTCATTTACTGCATACATTTGGAATTACCTGTGTACACTCTACTTCTAAAAACGACTGCAACTCATCATTGGAATTCTTACTTGATAACCTCTTTAAATGGCTGACCTACAATCATATAACAATCTGAAATGAGGGCAACATTCAAAATGTTAAGTGTCTCCAATTTAGTACCCATGTAAGTAACTCCAAAGTGGAAACGGTGCTGATCAAGATCAAAAGCAGAGCCAATCAACAAACTCTAATCATGCCTTCCACATATATTTCTATTTGCAAGTTTTCTCTTTTATTTAATACTTATATATTTTTAGTTTTACAGACATTTTATATAAATGGGATGATTATACAATCCTTCATTGAAATTTGACGTAATTATATATAAATTGTCTGTAGTTTGAAAAATTATATTTAGTAATAATATCTTTTATTTTCATCCAACAACTTAATTCCTCTACTAGTCAAAATTCATAGAATTTTCTTATATATTAGTAAAAGATATTGGAATGGAAAACTATATTTACCCGCGAATGACTTACTACTTATTGCAGGTCAAACAAACTTTTCCTTGCATAACACCTTATAAGGGTGAAGATATATCTGCTCGCATTAACGTGCGTGAAGATGTATAAGAGTAGTTTAAATAGAAAAAAATTATTTGACCTATAATAAATCAGTAATAAGTCAATCAAACGTAAATATGAAGTTTCATTCAATTTTTTTTTGCTAATATCAACACATTTGGTGAATGTTGACTAACGGGGAGAACTATTTGTTATATGAAAATAAAATCAGAAGTACTTGATGTAATTTTTCAAATCACATGGAATCTATGTATAATTATACCAAATTTAAAGAAAAGGCATCCTAATTATCCCTAAATAAATACATATTTAATACTATAATGTAAAATATATTAGAATTGTGTTCAACGAATATCTTATTTTTGGAATTCTATAAAATAATATGATAATTTAACTTAAGTATTTACTAAAGTAATGATTAATAAATGATTTAGTATTTTTTATGTTGTTATACATTGAGATATAATACTACTTGTTCTTCTATTTTATTTTACATAATTATCAAAATAATAATTTAAATTGCTATAGCAGTATCTTAATTATTTCATAATCAGTTTGGTTTTATTTTTAGAAAATTTTCTTTTCAATTACATATATATATTATTAAAAAATTTTGTTATATAATTAATTCAGAACAAAAAACGTTTATAAGATAATCTTCTTTATAGTGATGAAAAATTCCAAGAAATACTGAATATTTTTGTATGTTTTATACTTTATTAATGAAATATGTAAATTAGCAAGTTATGTTTAAATATTTACATAATTTAATTTTTATCTTTACACATCTTTGCTAACTAAACTAATCCATTTTGTAGAATTAGCATAAGTAAGAAGTTTTTAAAATTTTATATTTTGTAATAATCGATCAGTATAAATATTTAAATATTATTATACATTCAATTTCATATTAATTGTCATTATACTTTCATAATTTATTAACTAGTTTTGATTAAAAAAAATGTATATATATAAAAATATTTTTATGATTAAACATAAGGTAAATCTTTCTTTTTTTGTGTGTAATATGTTTAATAAATATCCTTAAATACATAAATGTTTTAATGTTATCTTCCCAATCAAAATTTTAAATTTTCTTAATGAATAACCTTGAGTTCGAACTTAGTTTTTCCTTTTCAAGTTATGTCGAGCCCTAACTTGAGCTTGAATCTTAAAATTTTTCCGAACTCATACCCTTACAATTACCGAAACAAAAATAGAAACAAGAAGTCAATGCTATATATTATCCAACACAACTCGAACTGCATTTTCTATTATAATTCTTGTTGCATCTTCTATTTTGTTTTACACATACAGATCACGTGTATAAAGATTATGTTATAATTTTATCTAAGGGAAATATTTTATACACGTCAAAATATATATGTGAAACTAAATAAACAGGAGTAGAAAATCCTATGTAAACACAACCAGGAAAAACCGCATAATGATGTGGCAAAAGCGATAAAAAATAATAATTAAGAAGCATAAGATGTTTACGGTGTAGGACTCCTCTAGGAGTGTCAATGGCCGATTACGATGATGAGTTTTATTTCGGCGCTTTCCCTATAGCCAAAAATGCTGGAAGTACACTGGTGCAAGAAATTCTCTGGCAATCTTTTCCTGTCAATCATCTTCAATTTTAGCTAATACGAACATAGTACAAGTATCGAAAAATAACATTTTTCTTTCCATAAAATAAAGCCGTCCACTTTTGGTCACATTGGTTATAGGACAATCACTTTTGGTTGCCAACTTTCAAAACTTGGCACTTTTAGTCTCATGACACCTTTCCATTAGATATTAACACAAAAAAACTACGTGATAGTTTAGTGCATGGAAACAAAAGTGTTGTCTTTTTAAGTTCCGACTAAAGTAAGAGTCATGTAACCAAGGGACCAAAAGTGTAAAGGCCCAACGACCAAGTATTTTCGTTAAAATATTTAACAGAAAGGTGTAATGAGACCAAAAGTATTACTTTTCATAAGTTACAGGGACAAATGTGAGAATTCCATAACCAACGGGACAAAAAATAGAAAGACCCTAAATTACGATACTAAAAATATTATTCCAACATAGTACAAGTGACAAAAGAGTCAAAAGAACTACAACTTTAATTACATTATGGATATTTAAGGAATAGTAGAATGCTAAATGGTTAAAATTACTAACATATTGGACGAAACATGCTATTTTCCCAATACAATACAAGTAACACAAGAATAACAACAACAACAACTAAAACGTTAAATGGTTAAAATTACTAAAAAAGAACATGCTTCACAAGAAGAACAAAAGTGTACTCCCGTAAGAGTAAATGATATTGGACACAGGCTAATCATATGCAGAGGGGAAAAAAATACAATTACATACCTAAACAAGCAGATTTGACAATAAGAAAAGTTCCAATTGATAGCTAGTGAACTAATAAGGTTGATTTTTATTATTGGTTGTTCTCTGACATAGGGGGAGATTAAATTTTCTAGTGCAGTTGTTAGTTACAAATTCTATTACATTTTATACACGACATGTGTATAAATTCCTTCCTTAGATGAAATTAATCACGTAATCTTTTAATTAAGGTGTGTATGTATGCTATGGAATAAAAACTACAACATGAATTGTAACAGAAAGTTCAATCTGTATAAAAGGACGCAACAACTGTTAAGATTATGAGAATCTAACTTCAAGCAATTGGAAATACTTATATAGCTTAAAAGTGTAAAATGGCATAAACTTTGGCATGATCCACTAAATCAAAACATATATCCTTTCCAATCTGCCTTGCAAAATCTTCATCAGTCACAACCTAAAGACATCACCATCGTTGTCTAATTAAAAATCTGCTTAAAATGAAGACAATGAAATAGTAAAACTGTTACTATATAGAAGAATTGTCAATATAATTTACCTTTACAATGATGTACATATCAGCTTCTGCTTTTTTTTTTCTTCTTTAGTTCTTTCTCTTTTTGCTCCCTCTTCAACCTTTGCTACACGAACAAAAAATTTTACTAATGCGAAATATATAGAAAAAGAATAACAAGATGTTTCGCTAAGCTTATAAGCACATGATCGGATCATTTTATAAGATGTTTAGAACCCTATAAGCTCTTGAGAACCATTTAGTAATTTTGTTTTTAAGAGCTCATGAGATCCTAAGTAAGATGTTTTGGATCTTATAAGCTCTTTAAGAAAAGGTTAACTTCACCTATCTTGTTTTTAAAATATCTTATAAGTTCTTCAAATAACGTCCAAAAAACTAAAACACACTCACAATTTTGTTAGTATTTCAGTTTTAACCTTCATATAAGTTATATCCCCCCAAAACAAAATTATCTATTTGTATAATTTTAAATTCTAAGAGTTTGATGAATTTTTTTGGTTATTATTACATTATAAAAAGCTTAGGGTAAATTATATTTTGCTATCCGAACTACACCCATTTTTACACTTCGCTATTGATTTTTTTTTTTTTTTTGTCACCTTACCATATCATCTTTGCGAAATTAGTTCTTTGCCATATATGATCATCTTTTTATTGATTTTAGGCCTAGAGAACATTGCATGTTGCACATATGTGTGATGTTTTTTTGATAAAAAACTTGATTGAGAAATAGTTACAAATGGCAAATTGTAAAATTTTGTAAAATTAAGATAGTAAGTTGACACAAAAAAAGTTTAGATGCCAATGTGTAAAAACGGTCATAGTACGGATGACAAAATATAATTAATCCAAAAGCTTATTACGTCTAACACTCTAATGTCGTACAAGCTCAAGCATCATATTTATCCAAATAATTTAAGAACTTATTTTTAAAGTAAGAATAAAAATCTATAAAATCTTAAAATATCTTATAAGATCTAGAAGCGTAAGATGTTTCAATTAAAATTAGCCAAACACCCTCTAAGTTTCTTTTATAAAAGCAAAAATGACCTAAGCTGATTTTTTATCAAACCTTAAGATGTTGAGAAATATCTCTGTCATCAATGTCGCACAGTATTTTATCCTTGTCACTTTCACGTATGTACACCAGCATATAGGCATTAGACTGCCTCGTAAACTTGAGGGGGGCATTATATGCATTTTTCGTCATTACATGCTGTCAAGACATAAATGAAAAGGTAAGAAAGTATCAACAAGTTTTAACAAAAGCATGAAAAATGAAAGGAGAACTTACTTCTTCTTCACCTCCAGAAAGCTCGTCTAAAGCCTTTATTATGTCTTCTTTTGTCACTCGTTCATCATGGAATTTATACCTGAAACCATTGTTTTCGAAATCACCATATTGCATTCCATAACTCCAAAGTTTGCAATTTACATGCCAAGCCTTAATTCTATTAAATTTATTTCATAAAAAAATTAATAGTGTACCAAAATCACACATAGTGTATCAAATGAAGCTAGTTAAGTTTAAGCTTCTAAACAATACAAAGCTAAAGAACATTTATAAATATAGATATGCAATTTTTTATGGATTAAATTCCATAACTAATTCAATACCACTGGTTGGATAGAGTTGGGCTTATGAATGCATAATAGTGTCTGCAGTGCACACCACAACTGTGGACCAAAACACTGCAAAGAAAGAAAATAGTCATTAATGCAAATGTAAACTAATATTCTGGGACAAAATGCATGAAATCCCCCTGTGTTTTAAAAAGTATGCAAAAAATATCCCCCTATTTTCAGAATACGTTAAAAACCCCCATTCTGTTAGCAACTAAGGGGAAGTGGAGGAAACGTGTATCTCCTGCTTTGGTAGTTATTTTCTGCGGTTTAGGTCATATTTAACGATAATTTAGACTAAAATACCCATCTTTGGGTCTATATAATATACAAAGGGCTTTTTGGCTTATTTTCTGTCTTTCCTTTTGGCATTTCAAACCCTAAAAATAAGTATTAAATTGCTATATTAAATTTAAATTAAAATATTAAATTATATTTAATTTATTGAATATTAAATTATTTTATATTTAAATTCTAATAATTTTGTAATTGTTACTTATTAAAGCTAAAATTAATTTTAATTAATTAAAATATATATTTAATTACAATAATTATTATTAATTAGCCAAAAATATTTAATTATTATAATTTTTTAAAATATTCATAATTAACTAAAATATATTTTAGTTAATATAATTAAAATTAATTAAAAAATTAGAAAAAAAGAAAATCTGCTATTTCGCCCCTTTTTCGCCGGAAACTTGTTTCTAAGTTTTCAGCGCTGTGCGAACGAATTTACGACAGCCAATGGTGCCATTAGAATCCTCTCTTCAAGACGAATATTTTCATATCTTTAATTTGAGTTTTCGTCAATTCTAAACAGTGGGCTCAAGTAACGATTGCCGAACATGTTTGCCGTTGATTCATCTCTGTCTCGTCGAACCTTGATCTAAGACCACTACCATCATAATCGTCTCTTCAAGGCGATTTTAACGAGACCAACCTCACTCAATTTGATAAAATATTTATGGAGATATGATGATTTTAACAAAATCTCGTCGCCGGCGATGAGATTTTTGGGAGTGGGGGCGCAGCAGGGGGGTAAAGGGGTGGGTGAGGTAGTTATTTTTTTTTAATATATAATAATAATATATTTTTAA